>NC_134784.1:44791258-44793758 GCF_046742065.1 Oratosquilla oratoria | reverse complement strand
AATTTAGCAAGCAGTTGTTCGTGCGGGATGGTATCAAATGCTTTCGCAAAATGCAGATATACCAATTCTATAATTTTTCTTTCGTTATAATTCGAGACGACTATGTTGTAGAATTCGAATACGTTAGACACGCAAGAACGTTTCCGTCTGAATCGATGCTGGTTATCATTTATTAAACGGTTACATTCTAAATGATGTTCGATATCATCTCTGACGATAGGGTTAAGCTTATAGTCCTGTAGTTATTTGGTTTCTTTTTGTCACCATTTTTGAATATTGGGGTATCGTTAGCTAGCTTCTATTATCTTGGGATATCTCCGGATATTAGTATATATGTTTTTTAATCATTTCTAATGGAACAACAATCTCGTATTTCATAACCTTCAGGTTTATTTATTCATTTGTTCTTTCTTTTTCTAAATTACATTAGTAAATTTCCCCTAGACTTATCACAGTTTTCAGTTAGGACTTTACTTTAAGTTGTTTCGTATACGAATACTAAGCTAGAATAGTTGTTTAAAAAAAATCTCACATTCCTTCATTCGAATATTCAAGTTGACCGTTAGCAGGTAATAGTGGGCCAGTGTGACTCTCTCTCTCTCTCTCTCTCTCTCTCTCTCTCTCTCTCTCTCTCTCTCTCTCTCTCTCTCTCTCTCTCTCTCTCTCTCTCTCTCTCTCTCTCTCTCTCTCTCTCTCTCTCTCTCTCTCTCTCTCTCTCTCTCCCCCCCTCTCTCTCTCTCTCTCTCTCTCTCTCTCTCTCTCTCTCTCTCTCTCTCTCTCTCTCTCTCTCTCTCTCTCTCTCTCTCTCTCTCTCTCTCTCTCTCTCTCTCTCTCTCTCTCTCTCTCTCTCTCTCTCTCGTTCTCTCTCTCTCTCTCTCTCTCTCTCTCTCTCTCTCTCTCTCTCTCTCTCTCTCTCTCTCTCTCTCTCTCTCTCTCTCTCTCTCTCTCTCTCTCTCTCTCTCTCTCCTCTCTCTTCTCTCTCTCTCTCTCTCTCTCTCTCTCTCTCTCTCTCTCTCTCTCTCTCTCTCTCTCTCTCTCTCTCTCTCACACTCTCTGTCTCTCTCTCTCTCTCTCTCTCTCTCTCTCTCTCTCTCTCTCTCTCTCTCTCTCTCTCTCTCTCTCTCTCTCTCTCTCTCTCTCTGTCTTCCTCTGCTTGTCTTACTTGATCAAGGACAAGATTTTCACCTTTATTTCTCAGTTACTATTTCCTTGATCTCTCCTTGCCTCATTCTCTCTATTATTACTATGCTCTAATTGTAACCTGCTTTTGCTCGTGTCATACTATACTAGGGATATAAACATTTAACCAAACACTTGTACACGAAACAAGCACAAGCATAAACACACAACACAAATATACTCTCTTTTCAGATAGCTATTCCCTGAAGATTAATTAACTTTTTTTTTATACAGTACATGTACAACAGAAAAAAAAAAATGTTTGAGAATGTGGGCTCCTTGGTGGTGGCTTCCAGTTGTCAGGAAGTGTGTATAATTCTTTTGTATTATAAAACAAAATATGACCCGAAAGACACACTCATGTAATATCGAGAATCAGTAAATGTAAAGGATAACAAAGGAGGAGCATGCCGACAGGAGACCTTTGGTTCATAAATACGTCGGATGTGAAAATCTTGATAAATAAATAAATAAATAGATATCATAATAGTATAGATACTAATAAATAAATTAAAGAAATAAATAAATGGGTTAAGTTAAATAATAAACAGGTAAAGAGTAGATATCAATAAACTGATAGATAAATAATAGTAAATGATAATCAAGCAAATAATGATAAACAAAGAGACAAATAATAACAAACAAATAAACAAATTATAGAATAAATAGTAGGCATTACAACATCCTGCTTAAGTGTTTATCTAAACAAATCTTAAAGCCTCGAACTTAAGTACATTGCACAGCCTCTGCAGGAAGTTTATTCCATTCATTAATTACACGGTTGGCGAAGTCGTTTTTATCCACTTTCAAATTATATATATCCCCTAGCAGTTTCAGACCATTATTTCTTGTCGTATTCTCATTCAGTGTAAAATTTTTGTCGTTTTTTGATGTTGTCAATTCTCATTTGAATTTTAAAATTTTGTATCAAGTCACCTCTGAGTCCACGCTTTTTTAGAGAAAACAGATTTTCGTATGATTTATTTTTTATGCTTGTAATCAATTTCGTGGCTCTCCGTTGTACTTTTTCCAATCTGTCAATGTCATAAATGAAATTTGGTGACCATACGGAAACACCATAATCCAAATGTGGTCGAACTAACGATTTATATAACTTGTTAATGAGAGATGGACTTTTGAAATCAAAAGATTTCGTAGTCAGTCCTAGAATCTTAATTGCTTTCTCAGAGGCTGAAATACACTACTTAGATGATTTGAGATCGTTATTGATAATTATGCCGAGATCTTTTTCACTCTCCACTTTTGTTAACGAATTTCCAAATAACTTGTTATTTTACCTATATGCATAACCTTGCATTTA
>NC_134784.1:44771258-44778758 GCF_046742065.1 Oratosquilla oratoria | reverse complement strand
GGGGCATGCTGAAATAAGTTTCTTCTGTTTTGCATAGTGAGTTGTTGGGTGAATCTAAATTACTGCTGAGAAAACATTGGAAAGCAGAATAGGTGTAAGATCTATCGAAAGGAATGGAAAAAGGGCAAAGGTAATACCTTGGAAAAGAGGTCAGGAAATGAGGAATATGATAGCGAATCAGTACTGTGCACTCAGTCACTATTTCACTGCATGACATTATTCATAATATGAAGGAATAACAATAGAAAAATCAGAATTGCAACAAATATAAAGCTCTCAGTAGGTTTTGTGAGTCCCATAGTGGCAACTCTTTTAATTTATCTAGTCTAGTCGATTTCTTGTTCTAGTCTTGGCCATTCCGGCCCCAGTTGACGGATAATGTCGTCTTTCCATCTTACCATTGGTCGTCCTCTTTGTCTTGTGCACCTTCGTGGAATCCATGCTGTCGCCCTGATGGTCCACCTGTTGTCACACTCTGACGATATGACCTGCCCAACGGTGCCTTTTAACGGCATCACTGATGTTGGTTCCTGCTTTCTGCTCCATGTTTTAGGTGTTGTATTTGATGCTCAGCCTTTTTTTATATATATATATACCTCTGCGCCACTTCACTTGTCTAAGGCCAACCGTCTGAACTGTGCAGATCATCATTCTCTGAGGACTTTTCTCTTGATCTTCATGCTACACTTGAGTTTTTCCATAATATTATATACCTTGCCAAACGTCATCGGTTTGCCGAGGTACGCATAACTGTCCACCTCCTCGATGGTCTTTCCGCCGACGATGATTTCAATTTTGTTGGTGTATACGTTAAGCATACTTTCATTCTTGCCTAAGTGCATGCTTGCTCTGTTCGTGCTGTGGATTTCATTGAGCATTATTGGGTTTATCGTGGTGTCTGTGCAATAAGGAGGATATCATTGACAATAATTAAGCGTGAAAGGTGATCATTGATATTAATCCCTTTCTCCTCCAGTTTGACCCTGTTGATGATGACATCCTGCAGTCACAGTACCAGGAGATTCGATCATGTGTTATCTCTGTCTCACTTCTCTCTCTAACTTGATCTTAATGCTGTCTCCGTGAAATTTCACTGTTGATTCATACGTCCTCTGTCTCTCCTAACCCCACGCTACTCCTCCCCAAGTATTCCCTCTGTTCGTCTCTTAAGCCTCTCAATTAGTATCCTACCACATACACTTGTGGCGTACTCTGAAACTTGCTGGTCTCGCATTCGCTTAGCTGTGAGCTCGAATCCCGCACTTCTCTACGATTCCCAGTAATGACTGTTAGCTGTCCCAGTACCCCTGGCGCATAGCTAAGTCAGAGGTGCTTTTGCCGCAGACACGTACCTCCTGGCGCAGACTCCTCGCCATCTTCTTTATATGCTTTTCCAACTGTATTCAATAAACAGATTTCCCTAAAATACTACATATTTCCCCTTTTTCCTTTAGAAACGGAACATTAAACAGCACATGAACCTCCCTAAGGCATACATAAAACAACATCACTACCCAATCCACCATAATCATTTCACCTATTGTTAGATACTCCTCATGACTCCCATCCAATCCAAGTGCCTCCCCATCTTTCATTAATTTCAATGCTCTTTGTACTTTACCTTTCCCTATTCCTTATTCCCTGTAATTTTTCTCTTCCATCACTTTCATTTTTCAAACCTCCTATATATTAAGCAATTCTCCAAAATATTCTACCCATTTTCTGTTTGCCACCTTTACTTATATTAACATCTGTCTATCAGCCTTTACTTTTTTTTTTTTTTTTTTACTTGGCTCAGGAGCCTTATTCTCCCCATAGTTCTTTGGGGTCCTCAAGAGTGCCAAGTACTTCAGACCAATTAAATATTGTTACGCATACTCCTGGGCACAAACATTATCTCTTAGCTTCTCCAAATAAAACCCAGGGTTTTATGCGCAGTCTGATTGGCACAACCACATGTCCATGATTGGCCCCAAAGAATTCAACATTCCGATAAACCCTGCAATTTTGTAGGATTTTCGAATATGTAATTTTGTAGGATTAACAAATATGTAATCGATCTCAATATCAACCTCAATATCACCATATCCTCATCATCCTAAGTAACGTTTATAATGGCGTGCTGTTATCGTTTATATATTCCTGAGATGCGGTAAACTTACCAACAACAGCTCACCGACAACAATTCATCGACAGTTATTTATCAACAACAATTCATCGATATGCTCAATTCATCGAAAATAATTAATGTCATACCTTTTATTGAGGATATAAATTCAAGATTAATTTTCCTTTCGTTGATTTTATTAAGAACAGAGTAAAATAAACAAGTTAAGCTTATCTACAGACAGAAATGTCTAGAATGACAAAGTAGTTAACCAAAACTATAAACTTTTTACACAAAATCAGAAAGTTAGGTTATGACCTAGTGCCCGCAAATAATGTGACCAACGACGTTGCTATTTGTTTAATTAGAATAGTACAAAATAAATAAGTTATGATTATTTACTGACATAACCATCTAAAATGACAAATTAGCTTTTAAACTAAAACTGAAACTATAAATTGGTCTACTTACAATCAGAAAGCTAAGCTATGAGCTATTGCCCGCAAATAATCAACGACATTGCTAAATTAATAACTTATTACAATTTTTTACCCGTTCAGAAGAGTCGCGATATTTATTTCTTTGTGGTTGCACTGAAGTACAATACAAGCCAAATACTGATTGACTTTGGCAGAATTATTGTGTTGTTCTTTCTTTAGACAGTCAGAAGCTTTGTCATTTGAAGGTGGTGTCCAGCAACCTATGTCTCAAATGTCCTATGTTATCCTTCAAGCCAATTATTTGTTTTTGGTAAAGAACGTAAAGCGATTTATTCCATCACTAGCCCAAAATTCGGAGGTCTGCGACGGTTTCTTCAGTCAGGACGACATATACGCGTATCTTCGAAAGAGTTCACTACAACTTGAGCTTCATGCTGAAAGATATCAGTATCACATAGTAATTCAAATGCACTGACAACCATGTTAACAGGCACATATGCTAATGTCGGCAAATAACAGACTCAGAGCAAATTCTGCATCCGTTCATATCTTCCTTTCGCTCCATTAGTTTGTATGACACGAAGGACACACATAAATGGAAGAAAGAGCCTTTAGGGCTCATAGGGTTATACCCATGAGTCACACTAACCAAAATTATTATCTACATTATGTGGGACGTTTACGTAAGCAAAAATCACGGATGATAAGTGCGGCATGAAGAGACATTATGGGCAAACCAGCAAAGATATTTGTATACTACTTAACATTTCTAATTGAAGTAAGAAAGAGCAATATCACTACTTGGAAATTCAAACTAATTTAGTGATTAGTGCTTCGGTAGTTTCATGCTTGATTAGTGGCTAATTATAAACAAGTGTACAACCATGGTCTTAACTCAGCCACAGACTAGCAACCCAAGCAAATTCGGTGATTTATTGCTTCGGTGTTTTCAGAGATTTACTTTTTTTTCTAATTGTGTATATCGATAAATTGAGTGTCGATGAACCGCTGTCGGTAATTATTGTTGATGATTTGTTGCTGGTGAATAGCTGTCGGTAAATTCGCCTAGACCCGATAGTCTTTCATCTACTTTTTCGAGTTGGGGCCGTTCGATGCGGCCCAACTAGACCTAGGTATAGCATTCACTATTAATCTTGCCACTATAAGCTTGCCAATATAACCTTCCATAGCTACGCTGATAAAAAAAAAAAGGTAGTCAATCGTCATAGGAGCCCATACGGAGTGACAGTTGGGGGTTCACCCTGGGCCTGGCTCGTGTTTCTGCCATATTTGCAACATCACGGAACCCCGCACAGCGCGCTTAATTATTTCGACTGGAGCATGTTGCAAGCCCACCCCTTGTATGTATATTTAAATATATACAAGTAATAATGAAGAAAATACAGTTAAACATTAAGGAGATAGATAGTAAATTAAGAAAAATAGTTCATAGCTACATAAAAATTGTTAAATCAGCTTCTGGAGACTTTAAAATGAGTACAAAATAAATAGAGGATGGGGTTCAGAAGACTGGACAAAGGAACTGAAAATTAATCAGACTTAAAAATGTAAAGGAAATGGAAGACAGACGCTGCAGAAGAGGATGTAAACGTTAATTAAATTTCACCAGTGTTACTTCTAAGAACAGTGACAAATATAATGCAGTGGAATTGTAAAAAAGACATTTAAAAGAAAGTGTTTTAAAGGGTGCACACAATTAATCGAATTAATTGAATTAAGACGACGAATTGTCGAGTAGCATCAGGCATACAAACATGAATAGATTAAGGTAAGACTAATTCTAAATGAATGAGAACAGAAAGGAAGGAAATTATATGAATTATAAACACAACGAAATATAGGAATAAGATTAAAGATGATAAATGTTATGTAATTAAGAAATGATATTAAAAGATAATACTTTCATTACAACTAGAGCTATAAATTTGCAAGAGTTACTGTGCTCTTTCAAGGTCCTTCCCTCAGCTGAATGAAATTTTTCATCTTAAGTCAGAACAAAAAATTTCATCACATCGAAAGGTTTGACCAAGACGACCCTGAATATCTACTACCTAGTATAAGCTTTGCAATCAAGTATTCTCTAAACTGTATATATATGACTATGATAAGTAAGACATTACAAAGGATTACAAAGGAAGAGCATTCCGACAGGAGACCTTTTGGGCCATAACTAGGTCGGATGCAAAATAAGTGAATGAATAAATAAAATGAATAAATAATCAAGTAAATACATAAAGTAAATATACAACGATATAAATAAAATAATAGATAAATAATGAAAATAAAAATAAATAATAGAAAATGAATAAGTAATGAGTAGTAAATAAACAAAATAGAATAAATGGTAACCATTACATCATATTGCTTAGTTGTTTATCTAAATAAATCTGAAAAATTCGAATCGTATCATATCATCCATATATATATATATATATATATATATATATATATATATATATATATATATATATATATATATATATATGATATACATATATATATACATATATAATATATATATATATATATATATATATATATATATATATATATATATGAGGGAGACTATGTCGTGATATATAGGTAAGAAGAAATAATCCCACTGCCGGAGAAAGTAATTATATTTAGACCACTCTCTCTGGTCCTCTTTGGCAGGTAGTTACATGGTGTACAAGTAAGAGTTATATAGTCGATACAAAGGGGATACAAAGGGAACATGAGAAGGTGGCTCAAGTAACTCTGCCTTGGAAACGATTGCTGTTTTCCGGCCCATCTACATTGGGTAAAAGTTTTTTAATTGTTAATGTTGTTAAACAATCTAATGACCATTGTTCCTTTTGGCGTATTATAATTTGGGTAATTTTTTATTAATGATGACTCAATGATCCTCCTTCGGAAACTTCACTTAGAGTTATAGATGATTTCTGCTTTCTCCCAATTCATGCGATGGTTTTTCATTGAATGTAGAAATACGACAGAATTTTCTTGTGCATGTTTCACGAAGTTCTTATATTTTTTAATAAGAACATAAGAACTAAGTGAAATATGCATTGTTTGCGGGATAATGCCTTACATACTCTATCCAACATAGTTACATAATCCATCTAGATCATCCATGCCGCTAAGGCAAGGTGCTGACGTCAAAGCCACCATGCATATCCTATATCCTCAAAAAACCAGGACATCTGGTAGACGGCTGCTGCAGGAGACCAGGTCCTAAATTACATATTGACACTATTACTTCGACCTCCTGTCCTCCATTCGTTCCTATACCGATCCAACTATTGTCCTGTATCAACACAGCTCCTTTTGTCTTCCCCATACCACCTTTCCCATCAGTACCAAATGGCCCTTTCGACCCAGACAGCTTGCTGTTCTATTCCTTCCATTCGTTGTAAATGGCCCACCTGAACCAGCAGCGTAGGAGTATAGAAAAAGAACCAATACTGTAAAGTGTACCGTAAGTGCATTCATTTTCTTCTTTCAATCGGCATTATTATTACGCAAGTTAACATGAGCTTCATAACAATTCTATACTTACATCATAGCTCGGATATACAATATACATATATGTATATATATATATATATATATATATATATATATATATATATACATATATATATATATATGTATATATATAATATATATATATATATATATATATTTATATATATGTATGAATATTTATACAAATATGTGTACATTTACACACACACGTAAATATATATATATATATATATATATATATATATATATATATATATATATATATATATATGCTGCCGCACCTTGCTGCTTGCTGCTTGCTGCTTGCTGCTTGCTGCTTGCTGCTTGCTGCTTGCTGCTTGCTGCTGATGCTGCTGCTCGAGACCTAGACCTACGAGGCGGCAAGGCAGGGCAAGGGAACGTATATATATGCCGTATAGTCTGACATCCTTTTGACATGAACTTCTCACCTGAGATGTGAGGCTGTGATGATTTGTTCTGCAATGATGATTTTGGTTCACTTCAGTTCATCTACATCAGTGACTTTGTTCTGCCAATGAATGTTTTGGAGTTGGCATAGTTGCCTGAATTGGGTTCCAGTGGGTTTCCTGATGTCCTTTCGGTAGAAGGACATGGCTTTTGTTGAGTACAGATGTGCTGGCAAAACATCTGATCACCTAGATCTTGGTGGCGAGTTTGATGTGTCGTCACCACAGTCGCTTGTGCAAGGCAGCAAGGGCTTCGTTGGCTGCAGATATGCGCCGCTCCACTTCTGCATTTGAGTTGTTTGTGTGTGTTACGGTACAGTCCATGTAGGTGAAAGAGACAGTGATCTTCAGTGCTTCTCCATTCACCATAATGTTTGGTCGGACTATAATATAATTATTTTGTGGAGGTGGCTGGTAGACCAGTTCAGTTTTGGACAAATTAATTCTGAATCCAAAATGAGTGGCTAGTGTGAAGAAATGATCGATTACTTTTTTCATGTGATCCGGTTCAATTGCTATGAGGGTTCAATTGCTATTAGGGTCAAGTATGCGTCCGCGTAGAGGAACTCGCGGACGCATACCTCTTCGGTCTTGCTAGTTATTCTCAGTCTGGCGAGATTGAAGAGTTTTCCGTCCATGTGAGTTCTGATTTACAAACCCCTCATGAGATCAGTCGCCATTGTTTCGAGACTGCTGTCAATTAGATGATAAATAGATTTGATGACAGCACACCACACAGCCCTGTTTGACTTCATGTTTGATTTCAAAGCTGTCAGTGATTTTGCCTCTAATTGTAACTTTTCCTTCCGTGCATTTATGCATGAGTCTTACCATGGAGATTAGCTTTGATGGGTAAACGTAAGCTTCAAACAATTTCCATAAGGGTTCTCGGTCAATGGTATCAAAAGCTTTAGGAAATTCAACTAAAACAATGTAGAGCGGTAGGTTTTGTTCT
>NC_134784.1:44748758-44751258 GCF_046742065.1 Oratosquilla oratoria | reverse complement strand
TGTTTTTTTACTTTCACTAACAAAGGTATGATTCCACAAAGATATTATTATTGGTTATTTTTATTTATTCATTTATTTATTTATCTATTTGTTTACTTATCATATTTTTTTTACTTATTTATTTGTCTATTTATTTATCTATCTATCTATTTATTTATCCATTTATTTATTTTATTTTGTTTTTCTTAGAACCAAAACCTGGGGACTGTGATAGCGCACTACCACCATGGACTTACCTATAATCCTATAATAGTTACGGGTTATTTGCAGCAACATTGTCCTGTCGGGAAATTTGATGGAAAATATTAAGCCTAAACCTGAGGGGCAGAGAAAACACCGTCAATCAGAAATAAATGGTTTCCGGAATGGCCGAAACGTCAGCACATCATATACCAGAGTACTCGCCCGGAAAGAGCAAGAGGCTCCCATCGCGTAGGAAACGAAATGTCTCCGGGCCACAATTCAGGTTGGGTGACAAAGAGATTCGGCTGGTAAAGCAAAAAAAAAAAAAAAAAAAAAAGAACGGAAGGGGAAACTAAAGAGGTGATGACAGGCAGGGAACAGGCCGTGACAGCCTCGCGACAGGTCGTAGTTGATAAGCTCAATCTCTAATTCAAAAGGACTATTGGGATGGTTTGTGGTGGGACGAGGAAAGAACCACAGAAAGAAGTATGAAAATGTAATTCCAAGAGAAAAAACATTAAAGAAATATTGAACAATGCTGCATCTGATATTCAAATGATAGTCGACTGTTATTAATATTTGCAGAAAAAATGTGCAATTCGATCCATGATATGAATTACTTTAGATATATTGATATAAAAACACAAAAATGAATTACGAAGTGACATCAAAATTCAAATTAAAGCAAAATAAATATAATATATTTAACAATAAATTAACAAATAGAACCTAATTCAGGATCAGAGGAAACAGGTTCAAGGAGAAGGAGTCGAAAATAAAAGTAAAAATACAGAGAAAATATGAAGTAGAGGAATATGTGTAAACGGTCATTTAAGCAAAACAAGTCCACAAAAACAAAATGTGTTAATGATAGTGCAATGACAATAAGATATAGGTATAATCAAAGAGAAAGTGTCAAAAGTGATAGTATAGGAAATTAAAAAAAAAAGTTATGATATTGAAGGTGTAAAAGTTAAAGATATGGAGAAAATCTGAATCAGAATTAAACGTATGTGAAAGAAAAACCTAGGCGAAAAGATTTTATCTATGTACCAAAAGGCTTCTTCCATATAAGGGAAGTAGGCAGCCAAGGTGTTCACTCCCTCCCACCCATCCAACACCCATTTCTTTCATTTCTAAAAATATCTTAGCACGTTGTGGATGAAAGGCCATCCCGGTCACCCACCCACTGCCTGGGTCAGAAGCAAATATACAAGACCCCCCACACACACAGTAGGGCCAAACAGTGAACCGATTCAGCATTAAAAACAATCATTTGATAATTGAGGGCCCATAACCGAATAAAATCACTCAATGGAACCTAAAATATAGAAGTATATTTCCCCCTGAGTAGGCTACTTGAGAAAGGGTTTTGAAAATTTGAGCAGTGCTGAATAAAGTCAGAATAGCTATAAAAAATGATAAACGTAGATTTAAAACGGGTGCATTAAGATGCATCTGAAGTGTAATGATGCGATGGGGGAGACTCTTCAGCTGAATGAATATGTATGGCATCATCTATACTCAATGGATACGACAAATACATTCCGGGCAAAAATACTGATAACAGATAATTACATTCTTGTTACGCGACAACTTCTTTAAAAGATTAAGGTCAGCTTATGATATTATAGGAGAGAAGATTTTACTAGACTTGAACCCGTAAAACTGACTACAAACTAAATTACGAACATAAGTAACTACCTTTCTAAACCTTACGTTTAGCCAAAACTGATCAATTTGGAAAGGTTGTGTATTACATTAGCTTGTTTGTGAGGATTAAAGTCTTATAAAGTCTTTCATCCTATACTATCACGTACTGAGGATAATTTTCAGCCTTTCATATAGTGTCGGTGTCTTTATTCAGTTGAAAAAATCTAGCTAGTAGCATCCAGAAGAAATATCTGATATGACACCGGTCTCGAACAGATTAATGCAGAAGTTGTGTAGTTTGTGTTCCAAACTAATTATAACTGATAAAGGAGAGCTACTGAAGTGTGACGGAACTTCTAAAGGGGCGAGATCCATACTGTATGTTGCAACATGTGACTCTGCACTTCATTTTCCATATATCACAGATCAGTCCTTGGTCACTAGGAAATGCCAAATAAAAATAGGTGCACTCCTAAGCCACTGGTAATTGAAATGAAGTTGGAATATTTCAAAATAACAGTTATACATGATGAAGGATTAATATGACAACATTTGAAAACTAGCAAAACAAATACATCTATGTGAATAAGTTTCATGTACGAGCAACTAGCGATAGAGTGAAAAATAATAACGAGTGTTATGAAATAATAATATATAATGATAT
>NC_134784.1:44728758-44731258 GCF_046742065.1 Oratosquilla oratoria | reverse complement strand
TGTGTGTGTGTGTGTGTGTGTGTGTGTGTGTGTGTGTTTCTATTTTTCTATTTTTCTATTTTTCTATTTTTCTATTTTTCTATTTTCCTATTTTTCTTTTTCTATTTTCTTATATTTCTATTTTTCTATTTATCAATTTATCTGTTTAAATATTTATATTTTTTCTGTTTATCTATTTACATGTTCATGTTTTCATCTATGTATGTATATATCCATTATGCGAATAAATATGAATCATGTATATATCCATTTATCTATATATTAATTTATTTATTTCTTCTCCATCTATGTCATATTTATTTCCTCCTATCTTGTACTTTTAATTTTTCTCTTACATTTTCTTTCTCTCCCATGCCTCTTCTTTGCATATTCATGTAATGACTACAGTTCCACCTTTACTTCAACCTCCACCTCATCATCCTTTTCCTGATTCTATTGTTTTCTTTTCTGTTCCTGTTTTTCAATATAGAATTTATTTTTATTTTTCTCGCTGCTTCTGCGCCTTGTTTCTGTCTTCTTCTCACTCCTATTTTGAACCTTCTTGCAACGTTTTCGCTTCATCCTTCACATTCTTGCTTCCCTTCATTTCCAACGCCTTACAATTTTCCCACGCATCAATCTGGTCTCTACTCTCTTCGTTCCATTTCTTGTGCTCCCTTTCTTTGTTTTCTTGTAATATGTTTGGGTCTCACGTTTGTCTTTCTCCTACTCCATTTGCAGGTAGTTCTTTCTATAGTATACTTCTCTTGTCTAGTTTCTTTATTTTTCTTTTTCATTCTTTGTCACGTGTATAATTTATATTTCTTAACCTCTTTGATAGATACAGCTTACATAGATATTTATATTTTAAATCCCCTATTTTTTTTTATTAATATTGGCATTGGTCTTTATGTATAAGGCTTCAATCAAGCCCTATACATAACTTCAATGCCAACGTTAATAATAAAAAAAAAGTAGGGGATAAAAAATGGGCAAAATTTATAGCTAAATTCGCAGCCATAAGGACCTACCCCAGAACATTCTAATATTTGTATTACATTATTTTATGTAAAATTATATTACTATATTTTTGGGGATATTCTTTGTTAAAATATATCTTTGTCGTATAGCAAACACGATGAGATGTCACATACGACGTTACATCACTTCAAGTTATTACAAGTTATTTAAATTATTATGATTTATTATTATATTACGTATGTAAAATTGTATAAATATTTTTAGGGTATTCTTTCTTCAACTATATCTTATGTCGTACAAGAAATTACGATGTGATGTCATAGGATGTTACATCACTTCAAATTATCACATTGTTTTTATTTCATTTTATCTTATTCTATTTCATTTTGTCTGGCTTTGTTATCATTTTATCATAAGTTATCTTATGATTTTCTTTCGGGGTTTTTCACATTTTCACACCACTCACTCATTTTTACTCACACTGTTACACCTTTGGACAACATTGCACACACACCGGAGCTCTATCTGACATCTACAAAATTGTATAAATAGCTACATTACAAAAATTTTAAGTTATTTTATACTGTGATAAAAACAACAAACGGAGCCCACTTCCAAGGAGGGAACACGACCCTATTCTTTCAATGTATATCGCCAGCTTCACCCCAGAGTCACATTCCTCTGAAGAAGCATAGAGCGAAACCGGTCAGGAATAAACTCAAAAACTCGAAACTAGACCCATGACTTCTTTATCTACTTTCATCAACTTGTCACAATGTTCAACCGTGTATATATATATATATATATATATATATATATATATATATATGTATGTATATATATATATATATATATATATATATATATATATATATTTGTGTGTGTGTATGTATATATGTGTGTATATATGTATGTATGTATGTATGTGTGTATATATATATATATATATATATATATATATATATATATAATATATATACATCTATATATATAATATTTATATATATATACATATATATATATATATGCTAGCAGGTGGACAAAGCATTAGTGCAGCACTGGCAGAACCGACCCAGAGCTCGCAAGAAAAAGGCCAGGAGGAGTTCGTAATGCAATGCATAGGACCTTGAATATCCAGCAATGCCATGTTTGATAGGAAACCTTGCATTTCTGCTAAAGAATTAAAGCACAGTGACCCTCAGTTGCTAACCAATGTGTCTCTAAAGACCGTGCAGCGTCGGTTTTATGACGACTTTGTGTATAAGTACGGCATGCCTAGAAGAAAACAGATTATGACATCCAAGCACAAGAAGAATCAAATTTGTTTTTGCCTGAAACACCTACCCTTTGATCAGGACAAGTGGAAGAAAATTTTATGGTCTTATGAGGTCACTTTTATCATCACTAGTAACCCAGGAGTGAAAACAAGGAGTTCCATTTGTCAAGATCCCTCCTCCACCAGTTATAGCGAGGGGACTGTCAGACACTCTGACTTGGTCATGGTCTTAAAAAAAAAAAAACAATACAGTCAACAAGGAGG
>NC_134784.1:44716258-44718758 GCF_046742065.1 Oratosquilla oratoria | reverse complement strand
TCAAAAAGAAGAGTTTAATTCTTTAAGAAGGAAGATCGAAGTGCAACTGTTAATTGAAATTAAATTCAAGGAGAGGGGATATCATAAGTTTTGGAGTTTGGTGAGATGGGTGTCGTGAATGATGAGGGTAATAGGTAGGGAAGAAGTTCATCTGCTGGTAAGTGATGAGATAGAAAAGAACGTGACCAGTTTCGCACCTCTAGTTGGTGTTTGATGGCGCTTGGATGAATGCCGCCTCAGTAAGTTTACGTGATCTTTTAGCCATGCCTTGAGGCAGTATGTTGGATCGTCCCCGTTTTTGGAAGATGTCCCATTTTCTTTTCTGCATGCGCTAGCATTGCATTTAATGTGCGACGGTATCTGATATCTGCTTTATGCTCCTTCAGGGTGTTTTGCTTAAATGTAAATCATTAGATTCGATAACAATATAACAAAATATTTACATTTATACTTAATACTACACAAAAAGGAAACTTGTTGCAGTGTTACGCGACGGGAAAAGGGAAACACCAAGAAGCGTTCACTCCTCTCTTACTTCCTTGGCTTAGAAACCGGCCTGCGGCGCATGCGCAGAGGGGTCAAGGGTTACGTGAGTTAATTACCACGTGGTGGGCACTCAGCTTCTTTCTTTCTGCCATAGCATCCAGTGCCAGATTAAGCTTAGCATGGAGCTTCAGAGGTGTCGGGGTCCGACGCCTATGTAGTCATGCACGCCTGGTTTACTTAGCTGAACTAAACACGAGGTCTAAATAGTAGGTTTTCCATACAAACCATGTATTTTTCCACAATTCCGTCTCCGGTAGAGAAGACCCTGGCTTGGCTCTATGACGCAGATTACAATACATGTCAGAGTATACATGAATTATCATCTAAAGTCATGAATTGTTTAACATACTATAACAGACCAGAGGGACCAATTACGTTTTCTATTGTATTACACGTAGTGGTAACCGAACAAACACTGTAGTAGTCAATAATTCCCCAATCAAATGATTACATGATTATTCATACAAATATCAATTAATTCCTTGCCATATGAGCTTCTTCCGAGAGCCAGTTCTTCATTAAACCTGTTTACGGGAAGGATCAAATATTCTAAGTCAGCTTTATCATTTTAAGCCTCATCGTTGTTCACCATATGGTTATCAGCATCATCAATCTCTTGAACTACGTCTGCCATGATACTAGTGTGAGCGTTTTATTCGCCACACCTAGTGTATATCTATTAATACACATATCAAATCCGATATTTTTCATTACGTCCGTAACATTATCCATATCAGCAACATCACATTTTTTTCACACATGGAAATTACGTCATGGCTTTGCAATAATTTGCAACGCTTTACTCACATTTCATGTAATTGTATTAAGGCAACACTTGATTTTGCATGAAGCTGCATCATGTAGTTCCATCCCTTCGTTGTCCTAATTACTTATCAGATGATCGGATTTAAGAATTCTTTAGTACGGGGATGTCATACCTACTTTGCGTTAATCAACAACTTCAATTGTCCTCTCCATGTTGTTAAAGCATACTACTTCATACTCACAGCCTCTTGGACATCTGTCAGAGAGGGTGGAGATTTGTCTATCAGTGGATCAGGAACTGCCACCTAAAAATCATCGTGGGGAAGCTCTCCGTTTGGAGGGTTCCCATGAGTAACTGCCAAAAGTACTCGATAAAGAGACTTCACCTTGCCTCATCTGACATTAGGTCACCATCAGCTGTTCGAATTGTGTTCTATCACAGATTTGGTGCGGATTTTTTTTTTTTTTTTTTTTTTTTTTTTTTTTTTTTTTTTTTTTTTTTTTTTTTTTTTTTTTTTTTTTTTTTTTTTTTTAGGGTAAGCAGGCCTGAGGGTATTTGCATTAAAATGTTCCTTGATGTCCTCAGTGATTCCACGGACATATCTCTCTTTGTCCATTCTCATAAGAACTCTTATTGTAAAGACAATTCTTGTCTCTCGATTTACTAATAGAGTTTTAGCTTAACTGTTACCCATTTTCATTACAACTTAGTTATATGAAAAAATGGTGACAATGCATACAAAAGATGTGGATCCGGATAGCTAATCAGGAGACAGGACCCGTAGCTCTACCCACTGGGGTAGCAGTGAGTCTCAGTCTGCTCATTGTGGGATTTTGTCCCTTTATGTAGAGTGCTTTTAGGGTGAGAAGGCGCTTGAAGCTCGATTCTCTTTGTAGTCTTATAGTGCCTTCTTCCATATCCTTTCTTGTTAATGAGGGTTGATGTGTATCAATGCGATGTTGTTTGACAGCTCCGTTAAAAATGCAATGCGAATTGATAGTTTTGTCGTATTCGACCCTATGTACTTTTCATTAAGGATTTCACAATTCCATTTGTATACGTATATTTGTAAACAAGATGGCTACGTTGGAGTACAGGGCTTCGCTGAATCTAGGCTTTTCTTTATTAGGGGGTGGGACTTTTTCTATTTTTCTATCAAATGTCCAGGTGAATTTTGTCACCATTGTT
>NC_134784.1:44703758-44711258 GCF_046742065.1 Oratosquilla oratoria | reverse complement strand
TGGAAAGACGGCATGTGGGGTGAGGAGGATGGTTGGGAAGATAAGGGAAGGCAGTGGGTAATGGAATGAAGACCTAAGTGAAGTGGTGGCAAAAAAAAGTACGTATATCAGAGATTATTGGAAAGTAGAAACAGATCATATGAGGATAAGGGCAAAATGCAAGCAGGGGAGATAAAAGGTTGGTATAATTAATTAATTAATTAATTAATTAATCATCTAATAGATAAATCGATAGATAAATAAATAAACAAACAAATGAAAATAAATAAACAAATAAATAAATAAATGAATATATAGATAAATAAATAAATAAATAAATATATAAATAAATAAATAAATAAATAAATAAATAAATAAATAAATAAATAAATAAATAAATAAATAATCTAATTAATTAATATATAAATAGATAAATAGATAAATAAAAATAGATAAATAAATAAATAGATAAAAATAGATAAATAAATAAATAAATGAATAAATCAATCAATAAATAAGATGCTTTGGGTGGAAGCCAAATTAATGCAAAAATGATTTCGGGAAGGGAATAGAGGGTAAAGTGAGCAGATGGGAAGTTGCTAATAGAAAAGAAGGCTGCGAAAGACATGGGTTGGGTATCTTAAGATGTTTTTTAATTCAGAAGATGGAAACTTTAAGTTTGACTATGAAGATGATGACTGTAACGGGATTAAGAAATGACAAGGTTATAACAACGATAGAAATGAAAATTGGAAAGGCACCTGGGTTGGATTGTTCGCATAGCAAAAGTTTGATAACGGACGGGATAGTAGAGTGGCTGGTGAGATTTCTCAACATATCTATGAAATAAGAATGTACTGGTAAAATGAAGATCATACAGAGTATCGCTATACAATATCAGAAGAGAAATATATATCTATAGTAATTTTAGAAAGCCTGATCTGTTGGATGTTCTCGGTAAAGGGAATGGGCGTATTGTTAACTGAGATGAGGAACAGGAGTAAATAGGAAGGAGCAATTTGGATAGATGTGATTTTTAGGGACTTGGAGAAGGCATGTGATACATACGTACACACACACACACACACACACACACACACACACACACACACACACACACACACACACACACACACACACACACACACACACACACACACACACACACACACACATATATATATATATATATATATATATGTATGTATGTATGTATGTATGTATGTACATTCATTAACTACAACCAAACTTTTGCCTAAAACAATTTTGAGAGGAAAAAACATTAATTGACACACAGGTGCGTACAAGCGCAATGATTTTGGAAACTTGAAGGGGGTATTTGTTTTTTAGGCAAAAGTTTGGCTGTAGCATGGTATTCTAACCTTTCTCCTGTTCTGGCTAATCTTTACATAGAATACTGCGAGAGTATTCTCCTTCCAACAATAAAACCCCAAGGTATGATTTGGTTCAGATATGTTGATGATATTTTCACTCTTTGGGATGAGAGTTGGGGTCCCTTTGATATGTTTCTAGATACACTCAGTCATTTAACAACTAATATCAAGTTCAAAGTAGAATGGGAAAAAGATGACAAAATCCCCTTTTTAGACACCTTAATCATGAGGAATGGGAATAGACTTGCCTTCACTGTTTTCAGAAAGAACACCCATTCAGGAAATTAGCTTCACTTCTTTAGTCATCACTCAGATCCCATTAAAAGAAGAGTAACTTCGGCTGTTTTTCTCCGAGCCTTCAGGATTTGTAGCCCCTAATCTTTAGAACATGAATTAACCTCCATCAGGTCCCAATTAACAAATTTGCTTACCCTTAGTGATTCCTGGATAAAACCCTCAGCCAAACTAGAACTAGCTTTTTCAATCCGCTTTCCACCAAGCCAAAAGATTGACAAAAACCTCTTGCCATCCCCTTTTCAGAGTCAATTAGTCATTCGTTCAAATTTCTCCCCACAGAGAAGGTAAATTTAATTCATAATTACCCTAATAACATTGATAAAAAAAAATATGTTCACCAGAGATTGAAAGAAGTTCATATCCCAGGTGCTTACTCCCTTCCATTTCATACATAGGCCAGACGGGGAGAGACCTAAGGACAAGATTGAATGAACACAAGAGGTCTACCAAGTATGGTCAAGAAAGTTCATTCGTGTTTCAATACGTGAACAAATTTAATCACCAGATGGGCTGGGATAAATCCAACTTTATTTAAAATCAGGCTGTGGGTTCAATAGGAAAATGGTGGAATCCACTTTAATTGAATATTTTCCCATGATGAATATTTCCAAAGGTCAATGGACCCCAGATATAATATCAGGATTATTCATCACCAAACAAATTGTCAACAAGTTTCCTCCCCCTCCCGACCTCATGTCATCTTCAGGCCACATAAGTGTTGGGGTAGTGACAATTATTCTTCTCCAAGTTCCCTTCCCTTTGTAAATGGTTGCTGTTTAAGACAGCATACTCCTTCCACTTTGCACTACTGAAGAGGATTGCAGTTAGCAATCGAAATATATAGGTTCGCTTATTCAACTCTTTCCCTCGTCCGACTGTGGTGTTCATTGTGATATATACATATATATATATATATATATATATATATATATATATATATATATATGTATGTATGTATATATACATATATATATATATGTATGTATATATATATATATATATATATATATATATATAGTTACGACTACAGACCCGTCGTAGTGAAGGTTTCAAACATTACATGTGCACGCATGTGCGTATGTGTACTTTGAGTTATGCCGGCCTTTCCCACGGTAGGCTTGTTGGTCTCCTTACTGACCAAACCGTCGATACGACGTATGAAAACTAGACTTTTCCCTGCTTCCTGTGACGCCTAGAGGGAGGGCCATGTTAAAAAAACTAGAGTTCTGATTAAAGAATAATTATTTCCTTCAAAAGAAACAAAAACAAACAAGATCGAAGAATAGAGGTCGCCAAGCGAGCAAAAAAATACAATATCCGTTACACTGTAATGTTCACATAAATATCCAAAAGATAAATAAGTACCAGTCAATGAGTCCCTTTAGGACATAAATGGCCAAATTTGCCAAGACATGTAAATATAAATAGTCGATCAAATATCGACATTCAAAAGAATACAGTCTTTACAAAGATATACGTAGATATGCAAAGTCGGGAAATAACAACGACTTGCAAAGAATAGAGTCCTACAAAGACACTCGTAAACACACAAAGTCGAGAAATATATCGACTATCAAAAGAATACAGAGTCCTACAAAGGCACTCGTAAATACACAAAGTCGAGATAAAACTACGACTAAAAGTCTAAGTCCAGCAAAGTGGAAAAAGGAACTACCATAAGGCTAGAAAAAGAATCAGATTAGTAGAAAGGGACTCTGTATAAGCAGAGACCAAATTTTCCGTTGCAATCACCGATATATATACATTTCTCTGCTAGGCCACGGAGGGCTGCCAAGTGTCGCTAGATGCAACGATCAACAAGAGAGTTTTAGAATAACTCCACGAACATACATGGGTATTCTTTACAACAAGGTATACAAAATAATACATGATAAAGTTACCTTGTCAATCTTAGATAAAAGCGGAAACTTAATAGTTTTTATATGAAAATCTATACATTGGTACTTACATAAATGGAAGTTGGAACGCTGTTGCCAAAACCTACGCTCCCACGCAATTTTTAATCAGAGCGCACGTAGGCATCTCGTTCTCACACCAACGTTTCGACTTCCGAAAACAATAATAATATGCTATTTCTCAAATCTTACGTAAATCAGTTCCTAAGATTGACAAGATAGATCCACAAGATAATACACATACATAAATCTATATGCAATGATTAGAACATTTTTGACAAAGCAAGAGAAGAATGAAATACGTATATAATGGTAGAATTAATCACTTTGACAGTCTTCATACGTCGTATCGACGGTTTGGTCAATAAGGAGACCAACAAGCCTACCCGTGGGAAAGGCCGGCATAACTCAAAGTACACATACGCATATGCGTGCACATGTAATGTTTGAAACCTTCACTACGACGGGTCTGTAGTCGTAACTATATATATATATATATATATATATATATATACATATATATATATATATATATATATATATACAAAACTGAAGGGTTCCCAGTGATTAGAGATACATTTTAACAACCACAGTGCACTTTAATTCTAAGTCATCAAGGGCCAGCAGGCTTGAAATTGAAATGTGGTACTACCCAGGACTCGAACCACCACAGTCGCACTTGTCATGAGGATACCCGGTTCGAGTCCTGTGTAGTTCCACATTTCAATTTCAAGCATGCTGGCCTTTGATGGCTTAGAATTAAAATGCACTGTGGTTGTCAATATATATATATATATATATATATATATATATACATATATATATATATATATATATATATATATATATACATATATATATGCTGGGACCTTGTGACAAATTGATGAAGGTGGAAAAGAAGTCACGGGTCTAGTTCCGAGTTTTTTAGCTTATTCCTGACCAGTTTCGCTCTATGCTGAAGACAGTCAGGCCATTCCTCTGAAGAAGCATAGAGCGAAACCAGTCAGGAATAAACTAAAAACTCGGATTCCACCTTCATCATATATATATATATATATATATATATATATATATATATATATATATATATATATATGTATATGTATATATATATATATATATATATATATATATATATATATATATATATATATATCCTTGTAAACTGACTAGGCTAAACAATATTTACTATTTCTGCTTTGTTTTGTTATTTGTCCGGAGTTTCTACATCTTAAGATAATTTACGTTTATATTTTGATAGACTCTCATGTAGTTCCCAGTTGGTTTCTGCAACGTTTCGGCCTTCCCCTGAGCCCATCTTCAGGCTTAATGATTTGAGCTTGGGCGTCTCGTTGATGTGCTATTTTACTGTTGCATGATTGGTGAGGTATGGGAGTTCGCCATCAAAAGTGTTTTTCCTGATTGGCTGTGTTTTCGCCATTAGGAGCGTCTTTGATGTAGGAGAACTTGCAATTCAGAACTGTGAATTTTCATGAATGGTTTTAAATCTGTAATATAAATTTTTTGAAGGTATATGGGTCAGTATATAAGCATGTATAACAATAAGAGTGTTAAAAGTGTCCTAGTTTGGAATTGAAAATGATGATGGTAAAGGAATGTTATTACTAAATAAAATCGCTCGATAATAGACAGATATATATAAAATTACATAAATCTTTCATAAGTTATATGATTTGTATTGATAATAGTCAGAAGAGATATATAGAAAACGAATTTCTTAACCAATTATATGCTTTCAACCTATTTAGTAGTGAAATGTTTCCGTTAGCTAATGAAAGTCTCTTAGCGACTGCCATTACACATATAAAGGCTGAGAAGTATTCTCCAGTGGGTTAATCAAAATAGGTTTTAAATCTGAAGACAACCAGGACTATCCCTTCAACAAAATGAGATCGTCGTCGTCAACTTCAATAGATGTGCAAGATATCTGCTCCTGATTTACTGACATAGGTTTCATTCTTTAGAAGTTAAGGTTTTATTACCTAATTAAAGATTACCTGGCGGTTGCAAGTATTAGGAACAAAAAAGTTTTCAAAATATGGTGAAAAATAGTCAAGAACAAGAAAAAATAAATATATGTTGCATTTGTCGTGTGTCCTTCAAGCAATAGGCTTGTATTCGAAGATCATACGTCAAATTAAGACATTTGGTATACAAAACAATCAGAATATGTTACATATGTTAAGATTTTTTCATGACTCGTTAAAAACCAAAATCACATTTATTTTCTACATTCCTGAAGCAAAAGTTATCAGGTGAGAGAGGCGCGTGTCAAACACCACAAGGCACTTGCTCCAAATTCCCGCTAATCGCCCACGTCAAGTTGGGTTAGTGTCCACATGCGCGGGAAATGCCTAATTTGTTTTCTCGATCAAACAAGCCGAAACCAAAGAAACCAGAAATTGGGGGCGCCAAGAGAAGGCCCAGACTTCGAACTTGAATTCTTGGACAGGATGGGAAACAAGGCCCGGAGAAAAGAAAGATATTCAGGAGGTGGCAGGGGAGCTGAGAGAGCGTGCAAAAAAGACTAGGAGGTGGGGAGAGAGGAAGAAAGGAAATGCAAGTTACGAAAAAGGGAGAAAAGAAGAAGAGAAATTAAGGAAGTAGGAAAAAAGAAATTGTTGGTGTAATGAGAAGAAACATCGAAAATAAAGGGAGAAAAAAGGAGGGAAAGAAGATCTGTGAATAGGTTGAAGGTAGGATGGAAAATAGAACATAGGGGAAGGAAAAGACTAACTAAAAAAATAGAATTAAACAAATAATTCAAAGACTTAAGCAATCGCAAATTTATTGGGAAAGTATTAAAAAATAGGGGTTGATTATATTAATTTAAAAAATGTAAGGGAAAAAGAAAGTCGAAAGTGACAGGAACAATATATATATATATATATATATATATGTATGTATATATATATACACACATATATATATATATACATATATATATACATATAATACATATATATATACATATATGTATGTATGTATGTATATATATATGTATATATGTATATATATATATATATATATATATATATATATATATATATATATAACTTTTTATCCCACCGTCGGAAAAGAAGATACTAATATCGAAAGTTCTGTATATTTCGATCACTAACTGCGATCCTCTTCAAGCAGAATGAGTACATAGTTGAAGACATATACATATATACAAATAATGTGAGGTGAGAAAAAGGAACAAGGAAAGAGCTCAGGTTACGTGACCGACGTTCCGTGGGTCTTGTAGGATTTTCTCCCCTTGGAGTAAATAAAGTAGTAGTTGATTGACAGCTGAGGTGGTAATGCAGTCAGGTGACCATTGACCGTTTGAAATATTAAAATTAAGGAAATATTTAATCAGGAAAGACTCGATTACTTTCCTTCTGAAAGTACATTTTGATTTATAGATTATTTCATCATCATCCCAATGTATGTGATGATCTTTGTTTGCAGTGTGGTGAAATACCGCAGAGCTTTCTTGACCATATTTTACAGAATTCTTATGTCCTTTGACTCTGGTTGCCAAGTCTCTTCCAGTTTGTCCCCAATAAACATTATCGCAATCTAAACATGACAACTTGTAAACACCTGAGTTGATCTCACTTGATGGTCTACGGTGTACATTAACTATTTTTCTGAACAAGGTATTAGGATAATTGAAGATGACGTTGATATTTTCTTTTAGTAGTAATTGGGACATTTCATTTATAGAGTTATTAAAAAGTAATTTAACACATTTGCTATCCCATTTGTGTTTGTTAGTAGAGTGGGGAGTAGATTTATGAAAACTTATTTTAGCCTTGCTAAGGGCTTTTTGCAAGAACCAATCCGGGTATCCTAATCTTGTAAGTTGTTTTCTTACTGTTGTTATTTCTGAATCTAAATATTGT
>NC_134784.1:44668758-44671258 GCF_046742065.1 Oratosquilla oratoria | reverse complement strand
GCCCAGACGGAATTGTAAATTGGATACTAAAAGAATGTAAAGAAGAATTAATGGACAAAGTATATAACATAATAAGTTGCTTACTCAAAGAAGGAAAAATACCGAAGGACTGCAAAAATGTCAATATTATACCAATATATAAAGAAGAAAACAAAGAAGATTCAACAAATTACAGGCCTGTCTCCCGTACAAGCACTGTAGCCAAAATTTGTGGAAAAAAATTTATCAAGAATAGATGGATAAAACACCTGGAAGAAAACAATGTAATAAACTCAAGACAATTTGAATTCAGACATGGAAGATCATGTGCCACAAACTTAATATGTTTCTATTCAAGACTAATAGATATAATACAAGAAAGGAATAGATGGGCTGACTGTGCTTTTCTAGACTTACAAAAAGCCTTTGACAAAGTACCACATAAAAATTATTTTAAAAACTGGAAAACATAGGAGGGATACAAGGTGAATTACTAAACTGCATGGAGGATTTCTTGTATGGCAGAAAAATTATAGTGCTCAGAGAAAACAGTTTAGCTTAGAAGGAGGTGATTAGTGGAGTTCCACAGGTAGCAGTATTGGCTCCAATAATGTTTCCTATATATGTGAATGACATGGATGAAGATGTGGATTGTTACATTAGTTTCTTTGCAGATGATGCTAAATTGATGAGGGAAGTGAATACTTAAACGAAATGTGAATCACTACAGAGAGACTTAAAAAGGTTTGGAAATGGAGCCAAAAGTGGAAGTAGACTGCAAGATAAAAAAAAAAAATTAGCATAATGGAGTTCGGAAAAAGTAAAAGAATAATATCGGGACAATATAAAATTAGAACAAAGGAAGTAAGAAAGTGGGATCTGAAAAATACCCGAGAGTAATTATCTCAAATGACATGTCTCCCGATAAAGAGATAAACAAAATTGTCGGAGAATCTTACAAATTGCTAAGATCAATAAAAATGGCTTTTACCTATTTAGACGAAGAAATGGTTTAAAGATACTAGTCACACTAATAAGGGCTAGACTAGAGTATGCTGCGATACTATGGTCACCCAGTATCAAAAAGAATATAAAGAAAGTTGAACGAATCCAGATAGCAGCCACGAAAATGACACCAACACTTTCAAACCTGTCATATGAGGAACAACATGCTGACCATTTACAGAAATATGAAAGGCCGAGAAGTCCTTAATAGAGAGGACCCACTAAATTGATATAAGAGAAATACAAGGGGACATGACAAGAAACTCAAAAAGGAAAGTTATAGAAAAGACCTAAGAAACAGTTTTCCACAAAGAGTGGTGGATATCTGGAACAAACTAGATTAAACAATAGTGTGCGCAAAAACCATACAGGAATTTTAGAGAAAACTAGACACTGAGATACAAAAACTGGACACCATGAGCATAGCTTCCCTTCCCTTAAGATACAACTAGATAAATACAACTAGGTAAATACTCGTACACACACACACACACACACACACACACACACACACACACACACACACACACACACACACATGCACACACATTCACATAAATTCACATATTCACACACAGACACACACACATTAGTACACGCACACACGTACACACTTAGAACCACACACACAGACACGCACGCGCACGCGCACACACACACACACACACACACACACACACACACACACACACACACACAAACACACACTCACTCACTCACACACACACACACACACACACACACACACACACACACACACACACACACACACACACACACACACACACACACATTCACACATACAAACACAAACACACAAACACATGCACACACACAGACACACACGCCCACTTACACACATGCAAACACAAACAGGTAAACGCACACACATACATATACACACACAAAGATACACACACGCACTCACGCTCACATACACATACACACACATACACACACATATACAAACACACACACACACACACAAACACACACACACACACACAAACACACACACACACACACACACACACACACACACACACACACACACAAACACACACACACACACACACACACAAACACACACACACACACACACACACACACACACACACACACACACACACACACACACACACACAAAGGATTACACTAGAGGAAAATGACCACAGGAGTCTTTTTAGTCCATAACTAGGTCAGATGGGGAAAAAAATAAAAATATATAAATTAAATTTAAGAATAGATAGATGATGATGAATATTCAAGAAACAGATGAATAAATAACAAATTATAAATAAGGCTATAGATAATAATAACTCATAATGAATAGTAAATAAATAAGTAATGAAAATAAACAGATAAATAATGACAAATGATAACAAGTCAACAAATAGTAATAAATAAATAAATCAAATCAAATTGAATAAATGGCAGGCATTGCAGCATATTTCTTACAACTTCTACTGCTTTGCACTGCCTCTGCAGGAGGTTTCATTCATATACTACATGGATG
>NC_134784.1:44653758-44663758 GCF_046742065.1 Oratosquilla oratoria | reverse complement strand
TCACACACACACACACACACACACACACACACACACACACACACACACACACACACACACACACACACACACACACACACACACACACACACACACACACACACACACACACACACACACACACACACACTCACACACACACACACACACACACACACACACACACACACACACACACACACACGCACACGCACGCACACACACACACACACATACGCACACACACACGCACACACACACACACACACACACACACACATACTACATACATACACACACACACACACACTACATACATACACACACACACGCACACGCACACACTAATACACACATTCATACACATACAGATGCACACACACACATACACACATGCACACATACACACACACACAGACACACACACACACATACGCACACACACGCATACACACACGCGCGCGTAAGTACGCATGCACGCATGCACGTACACACTCATATTCACACACACACACACACACACACACACACACACACACACACACACACACACAAAGTAGGGATGGAACTACGTATGGAATGACTGGTTAATGACGCTGTTTAAGTATGGGAACAAACAGACGGAAGTGGGATATAGAGAATGTTATCTCTTCTGCAACAACAATGCCCTTAATCTGAAGTTATTTGTCTGAACTTTGCCATACTTCTTGAAAGGACATCAATGTATCGATGTGATTAATAACTCTACTTTCATTTTCGCAATTATCAACTCAATGGAATGACCAGATATCCCAATATATTCTTTAAAACGCTTTAGAGCATTCAAGAGGTTAATTGATGAAACATTATGGATATGTTCAGATGAGTAGCGTCATCTGCCCAGAACAAAACAAAATATTTAAAGCCAATCAACGTGTGGAAAAGTTTGAATTACGGCATTATAATAATTTTGAGTTAGAGAGTGAAATAGGGGAGGGCCCTACGTGTCTATTTTAGAAAAGTGTTATAATAAACAAGGGAAGGGTTTACAGATATGAGAGAGGAAGGAAAAAATATCCACCGTAAATCATAAACCAGCTTGAAGGAAAAGCTTCTCTGTGACTGTTGTAGAAACTGAATTTGACAGGGAGAATTAGAAAGAGTAAGGAGGAAGAGAGATGAATGAGACTTTCTGGTGTACTCGTACATTGCGTTGGGATGTTGGGCTTCTATGTCATCCCGCGACCATGCTGGCCGGTGTTTACCCCCGGAAGCTACCGGTGATTGACTCACTTGGCCTGCCCGAGTGTATGGAGCATAGATAATTGCTACAGCCACAGCAGAAATAGTTAACTTTTTCACCTCAAAGAAGGAGTATGGAAGAAAAGCAAGTAATAAGAGTAAGAAAGAAGGGGAAAAAAGATAACAGGAATACCTGGAAGCACTCTGAAAGGAGAACTCTGCGAATATTAAGGGGGAAACAAAAAATATATATAGAAAAGAAGAGGGGAGAGAAGGAGGAACAGACAAAGGGAACGAGGGGGAAGCAAATTGGTAGAAGGAAACAGACAAAGGAGATTTGGTAACGATGCAATGTAAGGGAAAGAGAAAACGGTGGAAGGAGCGGAGTACAAGGAAAAAGGAAATGTTAATGGGAGAAGAGAGAGAAATTTGATAGAAACAAAGGAGAGATAATAGAAATGGACATGAAAAGTAAGGCTAAGTATAATACTATATTAGAAATAGAAGATACTTGAATGTGGACAGGCAGTGAGATTGGCACCGCTACAAAACCAGAGACAAAGGAAGAGGGAGGGAAAGAAAACGGAATAGAGAAGAACAGGGAAGGAAAGGGAGGGAGAAGAAAAAAGAGAGAGTGAAAGAAAGAGGTCGAGAGAGAGAGAGAGAGGAGGTGGGGCTTAGTGTGAGATGGGAGATAAAGAAACAGAAAGTGAAAGAGGTCTTGGGCAACTTATTACCTAAACATCTCCACATTTCCCAAAACATCAACCTAATTTATGTACGAGTAACATGTTTCATGTGTGTTGTTCTGTGGTTTGACATCACAACAAAGAAAACACAAACATATATAAAAAATATACCAAAAGAATAACAGAAATTAATTTAAAAGAAAACTAAATGGGAAGACATGTTAAAAATGGAAAGTTTTGAAAACCGGATTATAAGATAAAAAATAAAATAGCAAGATAGAGATAAACAAACAAAAAGCTCAACCGCATATGTATATATATATATATATATATATATATATATATATATATATATATATGCATATATATATACATACATATATATATATATATATATATATATATATATATATATACATATATATATACATATACATATATACATACATATATATATATATACATATATGTATATATATATATATATATACATATATATACTGTATATAATGTGTGTATGTATGTATGTATGTTGTATGTATGTATGTATGTATGTATGTATGTATGTATGTATGTATGTATGTATGTATGTATGTATGTATGTATGTATGTATGTATGTATGTATGTATGTACGTATGTATGTATGTATGTATGTATGTATGTATGTATGTATGTATGTATGTATGTATGTATGTATGTATGTATGTATGTATGTATGTATGTATGTATGTATGTATGTATGTATGTGTGTATGTATGTATGTATGTATGTATGTATGTATGTATGTATGTATGTTTGTATGTATGTATGTATGTATGTATGTGTATGTATGTATGTATGTATGTATGTATGTATGTATGTATGTATGTATGTATGTATGTATGTATGTATGTATGTATGTATGTATGTGTATGTATGTATGTATGTATGTATGTATGTATGTATGTATGTATGTATGTATGTATGTATGTATGTATGTGTGTGTGTGTGTATGTATGTATGTATATGTGTATGTATGTATGTATGTATGTATGTATGTATGTATGTATGTATGTATGTATGTATGTATGTATGTATGTATGTATGTATGTATGTATGTATGTATGTATGTATGTATGTATGTATGTATGTATATTACATACATCAAACTTTAACAGAAATAAATGCGAGATAATACTGTGTACAGAAATTGATTAGAAATGGAAAGTGTTTGAGGGTAGGCAGTAAAATTAGAAGCAAGAAATCAAAATAGAAACAAAGAGAGGAGAGAAAGATAAAAATGAAAGAGGGAGTGAAGGAAAAGGGAAAGTAATATTTGTTACGAACTCTGCTGCTGACAGTGATACAGGAGTCAAAAGGAATAAACTTCTGAAGTCAACGACATAACTGAAGCCTTTTTTTCCTTTTCTTTTTTCTTTCTTTTTTTATTTTCTTCTTTCTTTCTTTCATAGATGTAAACAGGAATCCGGGATAGATGCATAAATTGTGGCATGGAATGAACCAAGAACGTCGTTATATTTGTTAGTGGTTTACATAGAAAATGGGTCGTTGCCGAGTTATTTCATTTCTATATTCTAAAAGTTCAAAATGTATCCGCTCAGAGTTATCTTGAAGTACTTTTTCTGCATAAAAAGAATTGACATCACACTTTACAAACCTATAAGAATTAATAATCTTTCCTTGCAACAGCACTTAGCAGATTAAGTAACAATTTTGTTTATGGTCAGTACAAAAGTTATGGTGTTTTCTATAGTGAAAAATAATGGACTATACTCTAAACATCCCCTGAGAAAGAAGAGGTAAGTTGAGTAGCTAGGTCACGTGGTTTCTGCTATGGAAGATGATTGGCCGAGACCCTTCGCCGCGACCTAAGCTACCCCAGGTGTGGCTCGCCCGGGTCAGAGGTGCGTCATTACATTTCGAGAGAGTACGCATGCAGATCATATACCACAAATGCAGCACGTTCGCATCCTGAGAAAGCAAATCTACCCTCTTAGTTTGCAATTAACCATTTCGCTCCACACACAAAATTAGTCGGCAAATAAAGTAAGACACAAAGCCCCTGTGTTTGTATTTGGCCTCACCCTCGACCACACTTTACCATAGTGGCGGTGGCGGTGGGATAGAGGCGATACGCTCTATACACGTATCCATTCTAAACTCAGTGCATACATTTATAAGAAATAAATAACACTGTTAGGACCACTTAGTTAACGCAAAAGGAGAAATATATTTTGTAGGCCGGTTGGTCATAGTGGCAGTTCAATTGTTTGGAACAAACGCCACCCAGTTAGTTGGTGCTTTGTTGGATACTGGAGCAGCGGTATCTCTAATTCATATGAGCGTCCTACCCGATAACGTGGTGGATTTACAAGTGGGCACCACTTGAATCGTAGTGGCTTTGGTAAATTTGCTGTATAAATTAGTCCTGTCGATTTATAGTTTACACATACATTCTATGTCATCCTTGTCGAAGACTTTCCCGATAAATTTACTATATATTAGGGATAGACATCTTGTCAGCGCACAGGGTGAGTTTAAAATTCTGTCCTTTAACATTCAAAGTTGATTGCAAGGATATTCCAGTAACCCTTACAGGGACGAGTGCATCAGCAATACCAATGCTCACCATGTTACAGGAGACAGTCATCAGGGAGTAAGAGAGGTAGCCACGTTCCCAGTTAAATCCATCAAGGCTGAAAAGGTACCAGGTTTCTCGAGCGGAACACTGGGATTGGTCTTAGAGCAGACAATCTCACTCCCACAGGTCAGGCAATTTCGGCGCTGTTCACGACACAAACATACGCTTAGGGTTCCAACCTGCTCGGCCAGGGAGTAGTGGAACTGCACAGAACGAAAGAAGGAAATGCCTGGTGCAAGGTCCCGTTTCTGAACTTGGGACCTGATGCCCTTGAGATCCAGAGAGACCACGTGGTTAAGGAACTTACGAACCTTAGGGGAGATCACATTGGTAGACGGAGGAACAGATTTATCGTTTGGAACGGTGCAGACGACCGAGAAAGTGAATATAGTAAGAAAGGATAAACTAAGACGGGAAGTTACAAATTTCTTCCCCCTCCCAAATAGCAAGGAAAGTCTAGCTTTGACCCCTCTAGTGGTCAAATACGGCAATGTGTTTGTCTTATCAAGGGATCCACTAACAGTTACACCTCACTTTTTCTATGAGATCAGGATCATTGGACCGTTTGTATACCACAAATCTTACCCCGTTCTTGAGAAATTCCGAGAGGAAATACGGTAACAGATAGGAGACATCCTACATAAGGGGATCATCCGTCCATCCCAATCCCAATATAATGCCCCTGTCGTCCCCGTATTAGAGAAGGAAAACACGGTTCGGCTCTGTCTTGAATTTCGAGCACTAAACAAGAACGTGGTAGATGATAGGTTCCCACTCCCACATATCGACTCGATGTTACGGAGTCTCGGCACCAGTGCCATATTTTCCCTAATGGATCTTAAATCCGGGTATCTCCAGATCTCCCTGGGAGCGAAGGACGCTTTACCATGCTTGTGTTGCACAGGTCACGCACGATACGAAGGCCGGTCAGTCCCTTCGACCAGTGGCAGCCAGTAGAAAAAAACTCTCGATGTGCGAAAATACTAACTAAAGAGGGGCGTTCCCCACACATGAGAAGGAATCATTAGACCTGCTAGATACTAGCGATTCATTAACTTACCATTTACCTCCCCCATGGGTGATCCTAAATGCATGACTAACATTAATCTTAAGGGAAGAAACCTCTCAGTGTGCAAAAATACGAGTGTATAAAGGGTGTTCCCCACACGTGAAAAGGAACCGTGAGACCTAGATAGTAGCAAATAATAAACACAATATTTACCTACCTCAAAGGTAGCGAGTTAAGCAACCTCTCATTTTGCGAAAATATGAACGCAAGAAGAGAGCTCCCCATATGTGAGAAGGAATTGAAACCTACCGTAATTGGTAGCGACCTTAAAACCTACCATCACTGGTAGTGACTTTCAAACCTATCGTCACTTGTAGCGACCTTGAAACCTACCGTCACTGGTAGAGATCTTCAAACCTACCGTCAATGGTAGCGACCTTCAAACCTACCCTCATAACCTATTTTTAAGTCCCTTCATAATCAAAATGTGCAAAGGCGCCCTCTGCCCTCGTAGTTGTTGGTGGTATTTATGATAAAATTGTATGTAGATGACACTCATATGTGCGTGATCTGATACTACCTTACTCCCCCCTACGCAAGGATTCTGCCACTGTTGATTTTATATGTCCTCTAGGAACAGGCCACCAGCGCGGAGTACCGCGGCGAGCTGAGAGCTGGAGTATTGTCGTGGAGCACCGCGGAGAGTGGAAGGAGGAAACTTCTTTTTGATCCACTCTAACCACAATAAAAATCAAATAAATAAAATTAATAATAATGATTAGATAGATAAATAAAAATTAAAACATGGATTGTAATGATAGTGATAATAATCATAACATTGATAGCAGTGATAGTCAACATACTAAGGATAAAATAAGGGAACGAGAAATTTTTGTAAATTTCCTCTTCCTCTCTCAATACCAGAGATTATGCCGCATTTTCAAATTATTTTAGGTATTCTTTTAGCCGGGAGCAGCACCGTGCCGAGGGTGAGCAGTTGGTCCACCTCATCACCTACGAGAAAGACGGAGCAGACCACCTGCTTGAAGTACACCACACTACCCGCGAGAAACGCAAGAATGTCTTCGACTCCCCACAATATTATTTCCCGTGTCTGTGGTGATTTTTTTTTTTTTTTTTTTTTTTTTTTATTGGTGTGATTGTTGTCCAAAGGGGGCTACTCACTTCAGTTGTCATCTTACGGCACGTACGCACCAATTCTTCCCTCTCTCCATTTTCATATTATAGGAGCGTTGGTTGTTTGCTGACGGGAGGAAGATTTGTAGTGAGTTGAATGCGTTTTGTTCTTTGTGTGTGGCGACAAGCGTGCCCAGTGACGCAAGCTCCTCCCCCACGCCCCGCAAGCTAGGTCACGTGGTTGCTGCCAGGGAAGATGATTTGCCGAGACCCTTCGCCGCGACCCAAGCTACCCCAAGTGTGTGTGTGTGTGTGTGTGTGTGTGTGTATTCACCTTGGATCTGCTGCAGTCTCTGTCGAGACAGCCAGACACCACCCTACGGCAGTGAGCTCAGAGCTCATTATTTGCCGATCTCTGGGTAGGTCTGAGACCACTCACACACCACACACCAGGACAGCAAGGTCACAACTCCTTGACTAACGTCCCGTACCTACTCACTGCTAGGTGAACAGGGGTTACACGTGAAAGGAGACAAACCCAACTTATCTCCGCCCGGCCGGGGAATCGAACCCCGGTTCTCTGGCTTGTGAGGCCAGTGCTTTACCAATCCGCCATCCGCCATCGTGAATGTGTGTGTGTGTGTTTGTGTGTGTGTGTGTGTGTGTGTGTGTGTGTGTGTGTGTGTGTGTGTGTGTGTGTGTGTGTGTGTGTGTGTGTGTGTGTGTGTGTGTGTGTGTGTGTGTGTGTGTGTGTGTGTGTGTGTGTGTGTGTGTGTGTGTGTGTGTGTGTGTGTGAGAGAGAGAGAGAGAGAGAGAGAGAGAGAGAGAGAGAGAGAGAGAGAGAGAGAGAGAGAGAGAGAGAGAGAGAGAGAGAGAGAGATTACCATGGTCTTGGATCACGTTTTGGACTTATGATCGACAGCTATTTACCTCTTGGAAGAGAGCTCAGACCTCATATATGACCGATCTATGGATAATGCTGTGACTTTACACGCGCACATACCCCCAACTTCCCACCCACGAGAGTTGGAGTAACGACCTGCAGCGCAGTGATACTGATTTTTTTCAGCCCTGGGCTGGATTCGAACCCGGACCTCCGTGTGTGTGTGTGTGTGTGTGTGTGTGTGTGTGTGTGTGTGTGTGTGTGTGTGTGTGTGTGTGTGTGTGTGTGTGTGTGTGTGTGTGTGTGTGTGTGTGTGTGTGTGTGTGTGTGTGTGTGTGTGTGTGTGTGTGTGTGTGTGTGTGTGTGTGTGTGTGTGTGTGTGTGTGTGTGTGTGTGTGTGTGTGTGTGTGTGTGTGTGTGTGTGTGTGTGTGTGTGTGTGTGTGTGTGTGTGTGTGTGTGTGTGTACATGTCAACAAATTGTGCATCTTGTATATAGTTGGAGTGGTAGATGGAATGGGAGGTTTTTGCCTATAATTGTGTCCCTATAAGTTCTAATTGTTGTTATATGGGGTGGATTTTGGTTTCTGTATGCAGATGTTCTACTAGAGTTGTTCTGGAGGATCCGTTATCATTCTTTTTGTTTGTTTGTTTGTTTTTCTAATGAACGTATTTGTTTGCTTATGTAAATGCCGGGAAACATGCTGTGGAAGCATATTCAAGACTGATAAGTGGCAGGGCGGTACGGTAAACACAGAAGACACTTGGATTTTTTTTATTCTTTTACGTCTTATCATTACCAGGACTTCCTGGTAAGAAAGTAAGGATGTTACAGATGAGCTACAAATCCGAGTGCTGTTCATTTTATAAACATTAAAATTTAACACATGCAGAGTCTTGGGGAGGTGAATACATGGCGAGGTCACCAGGAATTATCTAGGGGATATGAATGCAAGGCCAAAAGGAGAAATTGATATATGGCGAGGTCACAAGAAAAGATTAACATATGGCCTCAAGGAAAGAAGAAGAATCAGCGCAGTAAACCATCTGGTGGTGGTGACAGAGAAGTGACTTGGCGAGGTTATTACTAGTCCTATGCCATCCTACATTACGTGCTTTCTGCCCGATTAAAGTCTTCCCGCTCTTCTTTTGGAAAGTCCCGCGTCCTGGGGTTCTTTGCTCGACTCTTCCGAACGGAGTTTCATACTCGGGAGGAAGGAGAAGTTGTTTACCTCTCTGTTGATAGGAAGTTGCAGCTCTTTTATAAAGACGGACTCAAGAGTGAACAGGCGTTGCGAGTGTTTTCTATGAAATAACCTCGGTGTTTCAAACCACAGTCTCCCGATATATTTGTATGTATTTACGGATATACTGACGATGTTAAAATTGTTTAATTCATTACCCCTGTTATGACCTTGTATTGGCCGTCATGTCAAACAGATGATGAAGTGGTATTATATACTTACTCTTGCATTTGCAGGGGATAATGTTAGTAAAGCCAATCAAAGACTAATACGTCAGTCTAACATCATGATCTGTGTTGATATAATGAACATAATTAACACATGTGATAAACAATGTTTACGTGAGTTCATTTTGTTGACATATCATTATCAATTTTAATTGAAAACGCACGTGGGTGCACAAAATTACATTAGCTCTCAAGTGTGTCGTATATATGAAATTAAAATATTCTATCAATCCCATTCTCCGCGTAAAATAAACATACACGTTAAATTTGGTGAGAAATAATTGTATTTCAGCCTGCTGTTTTAAACTAATCACCACCATAATTTTCTCTGATACCTTATCAACCATTCATTTCCAAAATAACTGAAAAAATACACGCACACACACACACACACATATATATATATATATATATATGTGTGTGTGTGTGTGTGTGTGTGTGTGTGTGTGTGTGTGTGTGTGTGTGTGTGTGTGTGTGTGTGTGTGTGTGTGTGTGTGTGTGTGTGTGTGTGTGTGTGTGTGTGTGTGTGTGTGTGAGTGTGTGTGTGTGTATATACGTATATATATATATGTTGAGACATTCTGACAGGTTGAAGTAAGCGGAATAGGAAACACAGGAGTCTTAGTCTTGAGTTTATTCCTTTGAAAAAGCATACCTGTGAAACTAGTCAGGAATAAACTCAAGACTAAGACTCCTGTGTTTCCTATTCCGCTTACATATATATATATATATATATTTTTGCAGAAACCACCGGGAAATTGAAAAAACAGATACCGAACGTTTTCGTCTATTTAGACATTTTCAAAGGTACAAAAAAGCAATACAGAAAGAAACAATAAATACATAAGAAGACAAGGATACTCGGAGAGGTTCCATGTTACATTTTATCACACACAATTTTGTCAATAATAAAATTGTCCAATTTAAATAAACCCAAACTCAAGTTCATGTTATTTCCAAAATTTCTTTTT
>NC_134784.1:44636258-44638758 GCF_046742065.1 Oratosquilla oratoria | reverse complement strand
TTCTAATGGAACAACAATCTCATTTTTCATTTCCTTTAAGATTCTTGGATGCCAACCGTCAGGCCCTGGTGTTTTATTAACTTTGAGTTTGTCTATACACCTTTTAATTGTTTCTTTTGTTATATTTACCGTAGTGAGTAAGTTTACCCCAGACTTTTCACAGGTTTCAGTTTGGAATTCACTTTGAGGTGTTTCGTTTACGAATACCGAGCTAAAATAATTGTTTAAGAGATTACACATTCCTTCATTTGAATATTCAAGTTGACCGTCAGCAGATAATAGTGGACCAATGTGATTCCTAACAACCTTTTTATCTCTAATGTAACTATAGAATTCTTTGGGATTCTCTTTGGATTTCTCAGCGATGTTCATTTCGTATTGTCGTTTTCTTTTTCTTATTGTCTTTTTTAAATCTCTCTGTATTGATACATAACTTTCATAGTCATTAGATGCACCCGAGCACTTATATTTCTTATAAGCCTGTCTCTTTTTAGCAATACTTTTTTCTGTTTCTTTGTCGAGCCACTTTGGGCGAGCCTGATTTGGGGGACGTCTGTCCTTAAAAGGAATGTAAGTTTGAATCATCTTAGTGAGCGTATTTTGAAATATTTCCCACATCTGATCTACAGGCCTTTCGTTTAATTTTTCCTCCCAATCTGTAAGCTGAAGCTCCTGACGTAGTTCTATGAACTGAGCTTTACTGAAATCGGGTATTTTAGAAGCACAAGTATCTATTCTAAAATTGTTTAGGAGTTTGAATCTGACTAAGTTGTGATCGCTATTTGCAACAGATTCACCGACTTCTACATCAGTTGCCATGCTTTCGCGGCTAGTGATCAATAAATCGAGTAAGTTTCCATATCTTGTGGGCTCTTTTACATGCTGAATTAAGTAATTGTCACCAAGAAAATCAATCAAGCGACTACCTATATGGCCATGTTCAAGGGTCATCCAATCAATGTCAGTAAAATTGAAATCACCCATTATCAATAAATCCCGGTTGCAGAAACTAGACAGTTCTTGAAATAACAGTTTGTCGTCTGCTAATGATAATGTCTTTGGCCTATATATTACACCTATATTCATTTTTTGTCCATTTGTTTGGGTTAACTCAACCCACAAACTGTCATATGCATCCTGTTTCACTTTCTCTAAAACACAAGCATGAACATTGTTTTTAACGTACAATAGAACACCCCCACCTTTCTTGTGGTTTCTATCCTGATGAAAGTGTTTAAATCCCGCAATATTAAATTCAGCTTCGAACTCTGTACCATTTAACCATGTCTCAGTTATTCCTATCATATCGAGATTTTCGCTTTTGACATACGCCTGTATTTCTTGAAATTTGTTCCTAATACTACGAGCATTAAAGTACATAGTTTTAAGAAACTCCTGATTATTTCTTTTTGACACATTTTGAGTTTCAATATCATGTCTTATATTATCATTTTGTTTTTTATTTATGCCTTGCTCTATATTATTATTATTTGGTCCTTCATTGACATTCAATGCCTCATTAACATTTCTCCTATCAAAATTAACATTTCCCCCATCACGGACATCTGGTCTAGTGGCGTGGCGAGTTGGTGGAGCATCAGGAGGGAGGAGGTGACGGTGTCTAGGGTGGGAAAGCAGGCTTTCCCCAAATTTCCTTAGTGCCTCCCCGTGCCGCTGGGACACCCTTGATAGAGTAAGGGTGGTAAGAGCATGGTCGTAGCTGCTGTACTCCACGCCCAGGATGATCCTGCACGCTCTCTTTTGTACCCTCTCCAGTTTTTGTCTCTGTGTGAGGGTGAGTGAGCTGCACCAGGCTGGTGATGCGTACATGAGGGTGGGGAGTATGAAAGTTTTGTAGACCTCCTGTAGCTCAGATGTAGGTGTTCCTAGTGATTTTAACCTACTCAGCATATACAGTTTGTAAGACGCTGTCCTGACTATATTGGTGATATGTTGGTTCCAATTTAATTGAGCATCGAGTGTGATGCCCAAGATCTTTGTGGATTGCACCAATTGGAGGGGGTGGGGGCCCAATGAAAGTTGTGGAGGAGGTACTGCTTGGGTGGAGGTACAAAAGTGCATCACTACGGTCTTGTTGGTGTTGATTGTGACGTTGTTGTTTTCCGTCCACATCATGAGCTTGTTCAGGGTGTTTTGTAGTGGTGCGTAATCAGGCCGCCTGGTGTTGATGGGGATGCCTATGGTGCTGTCATCCACGTACTTCCATCTGTGAGGAGTGTCCAGGAGGGCGTCGTTGATAAGGATGAGGAAGCATAGGGGACCCATTTTGGTACCCTGGGGGACCCCACAAGTTAAAGGGAGGAGGGGAGAAGTTGACCCTTGGTACCTGACCGCCTGCCGTCGTCCGGTGAGGAAATCTGCCAGCCATGCTATTAGGTGGGGCTGGATCCCCAGTTGGATGGCTTTGGAGAGAACAACATTGTGGTCAACAAGGTCAAAGGCCTTCCTGAAGTCTACAAAGGTAACAGCTAGGGATGTG
>NC_134784.1:44626258-44631258 GCF_046742065.1 Oratosquilla oratoria | reverse complement strand
CCTGGATTACCGGTCTACCTATAAAACCTACTGGTATTTTCCATGACTATAGACCAGGGTCACAATTTATTTATTTATTTATTTATTTATCTATTTATTCATTTATTTATTTATCTATTTATTTATTTATTTACCACAGCGGGTCAGATAACTGAGAGAATAACAAGGACGGGCCGTATAATAATTTCGTGTAATACAATACACAAAAAATAAAAGGAGCCAACATATTTACCAATATACAAAATACACAAAAAAAAATAAAGACAAACACAAAAGATGAAGATTTTTTAAGCGGCTTGCCAGATGAAATTACTTCGTAGGCCGAAGTGTGGTGACTCCTTTGATGTAGACACTGAAGTTAGTAAAGTAGAGATACGTGATTAAAGACAAAACTATAGATTTTAGTCACCTTTGACCCATCCGAACCTCATAGCCAACTGTCTGAATCCCATAGAAACAGAGCTCTGTCTCCTAAGGGAGTGGGATGATGGGAGGTTAGGGAGTTTAGGAGTGTAGAGAGGATTTAGGAAGGTGAGAGTCACATGCGCTCTGCCTGAGGATGCTTATATATAGATATATATATATATATATTTATATATATATATATACATATATATACAGTATATATATATATATATATATATATATATGTATATGTATAGATATACATATACATATATATGTACTGTATATATATATATATATATATATATGTATAGTCAGGACCACGCCTAAGTTCTTCTTAAAGTGTCAGAGGCCTCAAAAGGTTAGTGTCATCGCCAGAAGTCCACGAAGAAGAGCATTGGTGTTCTTGTCAATGCCTCTACAGGAAGTTGTCCCGATGCAGGTCAAGTGTGCGTGCGGAGATGATGATGCTGAGGGTGGATGCGTAAAGGCATGTACAATCGATAAGACCACTTATAAGGTCCCTCTGTGTGTGCGTGTGCGTGTGTGCGTGCGTGCGTGTGTGTGTGTGTCATGAGATTACACCTTATTTTGTTTGGAACATTGAATGATTTGGATGTAACTTACCCGTCAGTTCACATACACACACACACACACACACACACACATATATATATATATATATATATATATATATATATATATATACATATACACACACACACACACACACACACACACACAAACACAAACACAAACACACACACACATATGTTGCGTCACACGTTCACACGTGGAGATCACTCTGCATGATGTCATGTAACACAGGAGGGTCGGTGCAATGGGGGAACTAGAAACTCCTGGCTCACTAGGAGAATTTAACTCGCCAAAGGAAGCCCCCTTTTATTTTATTTTATTTTGTTTTTTTCAAAGAGCGACAGGGAACTCACTCCCCCCTTCGACTCTGTGTTGCCCTTGGTGTATGTCCTTCACAATGACGTCAGACAAAGAGGGACCTAATCCTGTTCTTTGTAACCGAGTGACGTCATGAAAGGTCACGAACCACGTCAAAAGAAGCCACGAAATGGGTAAGGAAGTGTTGTAGACACAACCTTGTAATACGGTGTCCCTTCCAAACCGAGCTTAATAAACAGTTTGTGAGTGTATAGATGAAAAAATACAACCTCTACCTGTCTCTCTGACAGCCTTCTCTCTGTCTCTCTCTCATAAGAATATCTCTCTCTCATAAGAACTCTCTCTCTCTCATAAGATCTTCATTTTTAGTTAAGAGTAAGTCCAAAGTATTTTCTCCCCTCGTAGAGTCGGTAATAGTTTGTTTTAGAAAGTTATCTTATACCACTTCTAAAAAATAATGTTTTTTAACCTCCTGATAAAATTTCCCAGTCATTGTTCCCATAGTCACAAGCTCCCGTGATCACATTTTTTTTTTTTTATACCGGGATGCCCTGCAAATTTCTTTAATCAGTGGTTCAGTATGTTCAATGCTTTAGTTAGGAGGTCTGTATAGCACTCTTATAATAAGCTTCTTATTCTTGCCTATAATCTCCACTCAAATAGTTTTCGTGCTTTCCTCTTCTTTAATCGAATTGTTGATGATACAATCGACTGTGTTTTTGACAAAAAGAGCTATTCCTCCCCCTCCTGCCTACTCTATCCGTGTGAATTAGCTTATATCATTCTATCTTTATTTCCGGAAGAAAATGTCTATCCACCATATTGATCCAGAATTCAGTAATAAACATAATATTGAATCTATCTACGCATGATTTACCTCTCAAAAAATCAGTTTTATTCATTACACTTCTGCTGTATGTATAGTAGATATTTATTGTATCCAGTTTCCACTTGTTTAAGTGATTCTCTGAACTTTTTCTATTGTCTAAACTATATTCTGATACTTTCCCCCGACTTCCACGTAATCTAGCCGAAAAAAAAGAAATAAACTGCAGGATGCCTACTTCTCGCTCAAGGGATTCAGTAAGGACCCAAAATCCTGTATATAGGTAATCCTTGCCGTAAAATTTACCCCGTCTGGGGTATTGGCTGCTTGTTATTGTGGCAAAGTAGCATGCAGTCGATACTTTAGGGTCTATATGGGGCGCCCCTACGGACCAGAGTCACACATCATTTTGTCTATGATAGAAGAAATTCTGTTCATAGAGAAATGATGACACTTTTATGCTACGACTGTCCCTCCGTTATGCTGTCCCCCAACCCCTTGTTGCTGTCCTGTACCATTTCTCTGAGTATTCTCTTTCTGTGATGGGGGAATTCCCTGTGGTGGGGGAAAAGAATACTGCCACCAAGTATTCCACTTGGATCGTAAGAGGCGAGAAGAAAGGGACGGGGATTGGGACTAGGCATCCTTCTCCCTGTAGCCCCAAGGGGCAGATTCCTAAAAAGAAAAGGAAAGGCATAAGGGGTGCTGGAGGGCCTCGGGCCAGCACCCTAAGGTTTGGGTCTTTTAATGTGCGTGGATGTGGTACAGATGAGAGTAAAAGGGAAGAGATAGGTAGTATGTTTGTGAGAAGAAAGATGGATGTGTTGGTTTTGAGTGAAACTAAGTTGAAAGGGAAGGGTGAGTGTAAGTTTGGGAGTGTAAGTGGGAGGTTATCAGGAGTGAAGAGAGGGCGAGGGAGGGAAGGGGTGGCTATTCTAGTAAGTGAGGAGATAGGTAAACGTGTAGTGGAGTGGAAGGAGGTTTCCTCAAGGATAATGTGGATGAAGGTGAAAATGGGAAAGGAGATGTGGGTCTTTGTAAGTGCATATGGGCCTGGCAGTGAGAAGAGCATGGAAGAAAGGGAGGCCTTTTGGATAGATTTAAATGAGTGCATAGAGGGTTTAGGAAGAAATGTCAATGTAATAGTACTGGGAGACCTTAATGCTAGGGTGGGAAATGGTCCAATCGATGGAGTGGTTGGGAAGTGTGGAGTTCCAGGAAAGAATCGTAGTGGAGAGTTGATGGTGGAAATGTGTCTAGAAAGAGAGTTGATGATAGCAAATACAGTGTTTCGGAAGAAAGTCAAGCATAAGCACACATGGGAGAGGGTGGTGGAGGGAAGGGTGGTAGATAGAGCGCTAATGGATTATGTAGTGGTAAATAGGATTATGATAGGAAGAGTTAAGGATGTACATGTGCTAAGGGGAGAGGGTGGGGGAATATCAGATCATTTTTTGGTGGAAGGTAAGCTGAGAGTGGAGGATAGATGGAGAAGGAGGAAAGGGACAAAAGGTAGGGAGGTTCTTAGAGTGAACTCCTTGAATGAAAAGGAAAAGGAGAAGGAGTACGAAAAGAAGCTGAAGGAGGAGTGGGAGGGAGTAAAGGATAGAGCAGAGATGGGTGTGGAGGAGGAATGGGGATGGTTCAAGGAGGGAGTCTTAAAGTGTGCAAGGATGGTGTGTGGAACAAGAAGGACAGGGGGAAATAGAAGAAAGGGTAGTGAATGGTGGGATGAGGAAACAAAGAAGGTTGTAGAAGAGAAGAAGCGAGCTTTCACAGATTGGTTACAAAAGAGGACAGGGGAGTCATATGAGACGTACAAAGAAAAGAAAAGAGAAGTAAAGCAAAAGGTAAAGGAGGCAAAGAGGAGAGCAGATGTGAAATGGGGTAGGAGTATGACAGAAAATTTTGAAAGTAATAAAAAGATGTTTTGGAAAGAAATTAAGAGAGGAAGAGGAGGCGAATCAAGTAGAGAAGAAAAGGTAAAAGGTACAGATGGAGAGATGATAATGGAAGAGATGGCAGTGAGGGGAAGATGGGCAGAATATTTTAGGGAGTTGCTGAATGTGAAGGAGGATAGGGAAGGAAAGATAGCTGCAGTGGGAAATGCGAAGAAAATGAGAGTGATGAGTGAGGAGAATGGAGGAGAAATAAGGAAGGATGAGGTGAAGGCAGTTGTAAAGATGATGAAAGCAGGTAAGGCACCTGGTCTGGATGGATGTCATGCAGAATGTCTGAAAAAGGGAGGTTCAGTGATGGTGGACTGGTTGGTGAGGTTATTTAATGTTTGCTGGAGAGAGGGTAGAGTACCGGAGGACTGGAGTAGTGCCTGTATAGTTCCTCTTTACAAGGGAAAAGGGGACAAGTGTGAATGTAGTAATTTCAGAGGGATTAGCCTGTTGAGTGTAGTAGGGAAGGCTTATGGGAGGATCTTAATTGAGAGGATTAGGAGAGGAACAGAAGGAGTAATTGGTGAGGAACAGTGTGGATTTAGGACGGGTAGAGGTTGTGTAGATCAGATCTTTGTGGTAAGACAGATATGTGAGAAAGCTATAGGAAAGGGGAAGGATCTTTTTTGGCTTTTATGGATCTGGAAAAAGATTATGATAGGGTAGACAGAAAGGCACTGTGGGAGGTTATGCAGATTTATGGGATAGGAGGAAAGCTTTTGGGAGCTGTCAAGAGTTTTTATGAGAGTAGTAGAGCATGTGTTAGGATTAGAAATGGAGAGAGTGAGTGGTTTGAGGTAAAGGTGGGACTTCGTCAAGGATGCGTTATGTCGCCCTGGCTGTTCAACTTATACATGGATGGGGTGGTGCGAGAGGTGAATGCTAGGGTAGTGAGTCAGGGATTG
>NC_134784.1:44611258-44618758 GCF_046742065.1 Oratosquilla oratoria | reverse complement strand
TGTGTGTGTGTGTGTGTGTGTGTGTGTGTGTGTGTGTGTGTGTGTGTGTGTGTGTGTGTGTGTGTGTGTGTGTGTGTGTGTGTGTGTGTGTGTGTGTGTGTGTGTGTGTGTGTGTATGTGTCACAGAGAACCCACAGTCGGAGTGAAAGAAAAACTTGGGATGTCGATCATTTCTATATTTCGGCTGCTCACTGCATCCCTCTTCAGGAAATTACAAAATAGGCCAAGGGGTTAGAGAAATATATATTCAGGGAGGAGTACGGATATAAAAGGAAATCGGGCAGCCTATATGACAGACCAGGCTGTCCGAGTTCCTTTTGTATCCACCCCCTAGTGACACTTCCCCTATATTGTACCTTCCTGAAGGGCTGCAGTTGGCACTCGAAACATAAAAGTTAACGGTCTCCTAAGTTTTTCTTCCATCGTGACTATGGGTTTTCTGTATGATTTACAAACATTCTACTACATTCCTCTCTATTGATACTCGTAAGTTCATATATATATATATATATATATATATATATATATATATATATATATATATATATATATATTATACTATATTATATTATATAACTATACTTCGCTGCAAGGGATGTGGGCCTTGGCTGTTTTGGTTCTCGATATGGGGAAGGGGTGGTGACCTGGGAATCGCATCTCATCCTAAATTAATGTTTCCTGTAGAATTACATCAAAACCATCCTACTGAGCGATAGCCAGAAGATACAATTTGTTGATGAGAAACCTGTTGATGTTCCACTATGTGATACTGAACTCACTATTGAAGGTGAGCGTCATCTTTGATCTCATGTCCGCGTCTATGTCACTTTCTTTGCTCCGGATGGCGGTTGCACAGAAAACAATAGACCTGAGTCCAATAGTGGGCTGAATGCTGTCAGTGTCAGTCTTCCGAGGGGTGGATTTCAGCGGAGCTTACACAAACCCGTTGAGATGTCTTGAAGTGGGGTGTAGGAAGCACTGCTTTCTTTGTGGTGGTTTATGTTTTGTTTGTAGCAGGGGTGTGAGGAAGGAGGGATTTGCGTGGAGGTGATTTGGCGAGATGATATTTGTTTTGTGTCAGTGTCTTGTTCTGCCTTTTTTTCTTGCGGAAACGCAAGGACGGACTTCGTGGTTTGGCCCACCATGTTGGCTGTTTCCTTCGAGTTGATATATTTATGGACTAGGGCAAACTTTACCCCAGTGATGACCGAGGCCATTATCATTTTTAAGTCGCTTTCATCCGTCATTATTTTGCTGAATGAAACAGGTGGTGGAGTAGGCGATGAAGCATTCCAGCACTCGGATTTTATAATCTGGGTGTCACGATACTTCTCCAGCATTTAATTTTGATGTTTTCTTTTGTGACTGGCAGTATGCTTGGGACCATATACATTCATAACATGTAAGGATATATATATATACAGTAAATGAACATTTGGAAATTGCAAAAATTCAACTATAGGCCTAATATGAAAGCACATAGAATCCTATTTTACTTAACCAACCCATGTCTACGAGTTTCATACATTGTTGAATATTAAAGGGGCATGTATAACATATATTCTATTAATGTTTATTACAAATATTCTTTTATTTTATTTAGTACAATGATAATCACTCCCAAAATATGAAAATGATAATGCTACAATAGGATTGAATTTAATTTGATTTTCCTATCAAATACATTTTTATACATTCAGTGCATGAGATTATACGCTCAAATTAATTGAGATTTCAGCGTCCCTTCCACGTTCCTCTGTCACTGTAAAAAAAAAATCTGTGATGTGTATTACCACGTTGGAGAACTTAATTAGCTTCCCTATTTGCATTATTGGCGTAGTAATTTCGTATACATTTTCTTGGGTCAAGTTATTAAAATTTCATCAGTGGAGGTTCGCTAATTTAACTTCCTTAATTATATCTTCGTAAAAATATTCCAACCCCCTTACTTGGTCTCTTACCCTCTAACCGTGTCGACGCTCAAGGGTATCATGAATCTGTAAGCCTCTGAGGAGCAACAACAGTGTTCATTACCGTCATGGATTTCATATTTTTTCCTTTCGCATTACTGTATAACCTGTGTGGTATAACTTTTATTTTTCCTTCGATCTCGTTAGGTTTAAATAACTTCATTATGCTTAGTCATCATTTTTCAACAGAATCTACAATTCTCATTGTATTAACAATTTAATGATTTGTAGTTGTAACAATTACAACTTTTATCATTACAAAATTTGCAATGTGAAAAATCGTACTTTCCGCACTTCCCACTGTGTATCATTGCAAAACTGATAACCTATATTTTTTTCACATTTTCGATACATTTGTGCTTTCCTTCAATTGTATATCTATAAATATTAAAACATATATTTGGTTTAGGAGTCAACTATATGTATTAAATCGAATTACATATACTCATTCATACGCTTCTGAACATATCATAAGTCACCAATTAACACATTCATAATTAGGATGAGCATATATTTTAGCTACTCTCAGTTGATCCATGATTAAAATTATAAGATATCTACAGAATACTTATGCAAGGGAAATGTTTTACGATTTTGTCTTGGACTTGCGGCGATGTAATATATGGACAGTAAGAGATGTATATCATAAAATCTTCCGTCTTTATTCCTCGTTGGAAAAATAGATCAAATCCATTATATCGTGAGTCTGTACATCTATAAAGAAAGTCTGAGGTACAGATTTTGCAATGAAACAGACTGTACCATGGTTTGCTTGTTTTCATATCATATTCTACCAAGTTTGGACTTCAATGTCATATGAGGTTGTAACAAAAGAAATCTAGGGGTATTTAACTTCAAGGCCTTCAATAAGCCTCTATATAAAGGCATTTAAGTAACAAGTAACAGGGACTGATTTTATTTTGAGTAAGGTGGATCTGACTGTATTCTAGTTAAAATTCAACTTTATAGTTTACAGATTTTTTTCCTAAATACAAAATTTAGGAATTTCTCACTACTGTTTTGTTTCTGAGTTTCTAATAAATTGTAACGTATAGGAATCAGAGATGCAAATATATTATCATACACACACACACACACATACACACACACACACACACACACACACACACACACACACACACACACACTCAGACACACACATATAAACACACACACACATACATATATATATGTATATATATATATATATATATATATATATATATATATATATATATACATACATATCTATATACAGTTGGGTAGCAGGTCCTCTTCTAGGCAGATTTGTTTAAACTTTCCAGCAGCTTCTCCATTCCCGAGTTTTTGCTGACATGTTCAACTTTTCTAACACTTGAACAATGTGGTTAAGTTGTCTAATTATCTGGCCAGACTTCATCTTTTCGCAATGACATTTGACCAGATAATTGGACAACTCAATCATTTTCAACGTTCAAGTCTTAGAAAATTTAAACATGTCACATATCAGCAAAAATATCGTGGATGCAGAAGCTGCTGCAAAGTTTAATAAATATGTATATATACAATATATATATATATATATGCATATATATATGTATATATATGTATATACATATCCGTATATATGTATATATATACAAATATATACATATATATATATATATATATATATATATATATATATATATATATATATATGTTTGTGTCAATTGTCATTTGGAATTAAAATCTTCTGCTGGGATTCGAACCCTTGCCTGAGCGGCTTGCGTCTTTACAAGACAAGGACCGTAGTGGTATGGTCCTTGTCTTGTAAAGACGCAAGCCGCTCAGGCAAGGGTTCGAATCCCAGCAGAAGAGTTTAATATATATATATATTTATATGTGTGTGTGTGTGTGTGTGTGTGTGTGTGTGTGTGTGTGTGTGTGTGTGTGTGTGTGTGTGTGTGTGTGTGTGTATTCACTTGGTCTTTGGATCACGTGTTGGACTCGTGATCGACAGCTATTTCCCTCCTGGAAGAGAGCTCAGAGCTCGTAGGTCCGATCTATGGGTAATGCTATGACCTTGCACACACACACACCCCCAACTCCCCGCCCACGAGAGTTGGAGTAACACCCCTCAGCGCTGCGATACTGATATTTCAGCCCCGGGCGAGGATCGAACCCGGACCTCCGTAGTGGCAGGCCAGAGCTCTAACCACAGCGCCATGAGAGGTGTGTGTGTGTGTGTGTGTGTGTGTGTGTGTGTGTGTGTGTGTGTGTGTGTGTATGTGTGTGTGTGTGTGTGTGTGTGTGTGTGTGTGTGTGTGTGTGTGTGTGTGTGTGTGTGTGTGTGTGTATTTACCTAGTTTTATTTACCTAGTAGTATTTTACGGGACGAGAGCTATGCTCGAAGTGACCTGTTTTCGTATCTCTCCACATCCAGTTTATCCTTAAAATCGTGTATAGTTTTGGCATTCACTGTTTCTCCGTTCAGTTTGTTCCATACATCGATCACTCTATGTGGGAAGCTATTCTTTTTCAGGTCTCTTCTGTAGCTGTCTTTCTTTAGTTTCTTTTCGTGTCCTCTTTTTTCTCTTCTGTCCCACTTTAATAAGTCGTCTCTGTCGAGAATTTCCATCCCTTTCATAATTCTGAAAATGGTCAACAAATCGCCTCTTTCTCTTCTCTGTTCCAGTGATGATAGATGTAATTTTTCCAATCTTTGTTCGTATGTCAGGTTTGCCAGTGTAGGCACCATCTTTATCGCTGCTCTTTGGATTCTTTCTAACTTTCTTATGTTCTTTGTGCTAGGTGCCCATAGTGTTACAGCATATTCTAGTTTAGGTCTTATCAGTGTAACAACTATTTTTTAACCATCTCCTCATCTATGTAGTCGAAGGCCACTTTCATTGTCCTCAACAAGTTATGTCTCCCCAATTATTTATTGACATGTTTATCAGGAGTAAAGTTACTTGAGATGATTACCTCCAGGTTCCTTTCTGAATCGACTTTTTTGACTTCTTTGTTTCCAATTTTGTACTGTCCCGATACTCTATTTTCACTTTTTCCAAATTCCATTATGCTAAATTTTTTAATGTTGAAATTCATCTCACTTTTCCAACTCCATTCCCATATTTTGTTTAGGTCTTCTTGTAGCGATATGTAATCTTCTTCTGTTCTTACTCTCAGAAGTAATTTGGCATCGTCAGCAAAGAAGTTCATATAACAGTTTACTCCTTCATCATATCTTTTATATATATTATATATATATATATATACATATATATACATATATATATGTATATATATACATATATATACATACATATATATATATATATATATATATATATGTATATATATATATATATATATAAATATATATATATATATATATATAAACATTAAGGGAGTCAGTACAGAGCCTTGTGGGACGCCACTTTTCACATCTTCCCAGTTCGAATTTTTGTCTCTAAGTACCACTCTCATTTTTCTCCCAGTTAAGAAATCCTTTATCCATTCCAGCAGTTTACCTTGTATTCCTCCTATTATTTAAAATGTTCTCATTATTTTTTTATGTGGTACTTTGTCGAATGCCTTCTGCAAATCCAAAAAGACGCAATCTACCAAGCCATCTTTTTCTTGTAATATATCAATTAATCTCGAGTAAAAGCAGATTAGGTTTGTGATGCATGATCCTCCACTTCTAAAGCCAAATTGTTTGGGGTTTATTATATCATTTTCTTCCAAGTGGTCCATTTGTTTCTGATGACCTTTTTGCATATTTTTGCTACTGTACTTGTAAGGGATACCGGTCTGAAGTTTGTAGGATCTTCCCTATTTCCTCCTTTATATATTGGTATTATGTTTGCATCTTTCCAATCTTGCGACACCTTTTCCTCTTTGAGTGAGAAGTCAATTATCTTGTATAGTTTATATGTCAGTTCATCTATACACTCTTTCAGTATCTAATTTGCGATTCCATCTGGTCCATGCGATTTACTGACATCTAGGTTTTTTATCTGGTCTCTTATTTCTTTTTGTGTTACCTTTATTTCTTTCATCGTGGGTGATATTTCTTGTTGTTCATCTTCCCAAGATTGTGAGCTCTCGATTGTAAAAACAGATCTAAAACGTCTGATCGTAATTTCTGCCATCTCTATGTCATCTATGTATTCTTTATCTCCTTCACGCAATTTCACTATTTCATGTTTATCCTTTAGTTTTTCTTTTATATATCTGTAAAAGAGATTAGGTTGGTCCTTACATTTGTCCATAATATCTTTTTCATAATTTCTTTTTTCTTCCCTGCATATATTCACATATTCGTTTCTAAGTTTTATATGTTTGCCATTTGGAATTTTTTTTTTTTCAGGCTTTGTCCCTCCTGTCTCTAGCCTCATTACACCTTTTGTTAAACCAACACTTTATGTAAATCTCTTTTTGTTTCTTTTTGGTACATATTTGTGAATTCCTTCCTTGTACTTTTCTTTGAATATGTTCCATTTGTCTTCCGTCTTTGTTTCCTCTTTAGAGAATTTATTCAAATTTGTGTCTTAGAAAATTTTTCTTAGTTTAACAAAATCCGTTTTGTTGTACATTAATCTTCTTTCTCTGTGTTTGTCATTCTTGTCTACATCCTTCTATTCTTTTAATTTAAACTCTAATAGTATATGGTCACTCTTTCCAATTGGTGTTTTATACTCCATTTTGTTCACAATATCTTGCTCAGAAGTTAATATTAAGTCTAGTTTCGACGGTTCTTCATTATTTCTACATCTAGTATTTTCCTTAACCCATTGTGTTAGTGTATTCGATGGTCATATCTAGCAGAATGTTGCTCCAAACTTCATCTCCCCCTTTAACTATCATTCCTTCCCAGATTATGTCTTCTTCATTAAAATCGCCCATGATTACTATGTTTCCACCCTCTTTCAGTAACTCGTTTAGCACAATCATTGTGTCTTCCAATAATTTGTAATGTTCGCTGTCCAAACACGCATGTGTTTTTGGTGGTACGTACACTGCTACAAATTTTCATCTTTTCATCTTTTTGTTAGCAAATTTGATCATAGTTAATTCTACATTGCCTCGGCCTTCAATAATCTTTGTCACATTTAGACCCTTTTTGGCCAATATCATGAAACCTCCTCCCTGCTTTTCTATTTTCTACCCCCCCCCCCCCAGTGGTTGTATAGACCATGTCCCACTATGCTTGTTGATAGAGGTCATTTCAATTTTGTCTCTGCTATTCCCATGATGTCAGGTTTGTCTGTTTGTAGATAGTCATTTAGTTAATTGATTCCAGAGATCATGCCATCGATATTTGCGTATGCCACTTTTAGTTTTTTATTTTATTTTATTTTTTGGTTTAAGATTCCAATTTTTATGTACTATTCTTTCAGTCTCAAGTCCAACACTCTCCAAAAAAAAATCGTTTTTTCCGTCTCTGATCTCTTCTCATTTCTATAATTGGCTTTAATTCTGAGAGCTTCGTCTTTCTCTTTTTCCTCATCACTCATTTCCTTTTGTATCCATATATGTTTGAATTTCTCGCTGTTTGCCAGTT
>NC_134784.1:44601258-44608758 GCF_046742065.1 Oratosquilla oratoria | reverse complement strand
CAATGGGGAAGAGATGGATTAGCAAACAGAAGTTTTAGTATTTTTATATATGTACAAATTAGTAAGTTTGAACAAATTAAAAGATGCCTTGTAAAGAAGAAATGAAAGCGAGGAATAAAGAAAGAAAACTATAGGATTGGAAAAAGAAGCTAAAGAAAATTAATGAAATTAGCAAAGAATAAGTCAGAGATCTATCAGGGAGGAATAGATCAGGGATTGATTGAATAGTTTCTAAAAAGATCCTGATGAGAAAGAAAGGTAGGGAAGGAAGCGGATTAGATATAATCTAGACAGATACAGACGGATTTATGTTAGCAACGTTAGAAGTAAATGTCATTCTCATGGTGAAAGAGCCAAATATAATATGCATTGCCGGAAAGTAATTTTATTGAAATTTTGTTGTTCTGGTTGGTGACGGAAAGTGTAATATACGGGGGAAGGACGGGGAGGGAAAATAGATGATAGTGTTATGATAGATGAAAACCCATGGGAACAAGTTGTATAGACACGGTAAAGGAAACATGGACTGGAGGTGAAGCTTTTATTCCTGACGTTTCGTCTAACGACAGGAATAAAAGCTTCACCTCCAGTCCATGTTTCCTTTACCGTGTCTATACAACTTGTTATGATAGCCTTGAAAAGAAACATCAAAGTTGAAGAAGAGGAAAGGGGAGAAAAAATTACCAAGGTAATGAATATGAAAATTACAAGCAAAGGATCTGGAAAAATATACATTGCTCCAAAGAAACAAGAGCGTAGAATGATACAGACTACATAGAAACATATCAGAACAATTGGAAAGGTTCATTGAAAAAAGAAAATGAAAACGTAATTCTTATGAGTGACTTTAATGGTAGAGAGGTTATGTGGGAAGATTGGAAGACAGACTGAAATGAGGAATCCAAGGTAAACATATTATTGCGCATAGCAATGAATAAAATAGTCACCAATGGGCTAAGGAACCAACGCGATATAAAGGCAAAGAAACTGGAGGGGAATGAATCATTGAAGAGTGATCATCTAGTTCTTGAATTTACGCTGGAGATAGGGAGAAAGAAGAAAACAAACATACAGAAAAATAGAATTTTGCAAAGATTTTGTGAAACTAGTTTAGTGTTTGAGAACAAATAAAATGTTTTTTATAAAAAATGCAACTCAGAAATAGAAGTCTTTTCTAAGTATGACTGGAAGGGAAAAGGACTGGCTTAATAAAATTTATGCATTAGCATCATAAAAAAAGAAATGAAAGATGGCAAAAACAGACAAAATATGAACATATAAAGTAAAGAAAATATACAAAAATAGAAAGAAGAAGAAACACAGAGAAGTAATATTCAAGAAGCAAGGCAATTGAGCACAAAGGATGTGACGGTTGCCACTATATCAATTTTGGTCGAACAGAAATATTTACAATGTAAAAGAAATAGGTATTTACATGATCGAGTGATACACTCAATATCAAACCAAACATTTTTACAATTATGATACATAGAAAGGACATAACATATTTTAATCATACATGGTGAAAAATGAAATATAAGGATAATGCCTTCTATGGACGTACGCTTCTCAACGGTCGTATCGTTGGCGGACCAGTTGTTCCTGAGGGTCAGGGTCAGATTGGCCTACTTATAGGTAAGTGGCTTCTGGTCGTAATGTGACGTTCTGTGACGTGTAGTTTTAACGTCTTGTGACGTGTAATATATCTTCTTCCAACTGCGCTCGGTCCGACTATCAGTCGCTGCCCTCAGCGATTTGCTCGTAGAGGATGATTTAATAATATCTACTTTGATATAATGACATGTGGAAAGTAGATACAATTCCGGTCACCTAGAAGATAAGATCTTATATAGTGGCTTTTTTTGCGTAAGCTGTATCTAGGAAGAGGTGTTGGTGGAGAGGAGATTGGAGAATCTTGTGATGGAGTGGTTGTTGGAGATGGAGATGGGGTACTACTTTGATATTATTTTTGTGTAGGACTGCTTCTGTTAAATTCTGTAAACTGTTTTGACTCTATTATTTGGTACTAGGCCAATAACGCGAAAGGGTCCCGTGAAGTTAGGAGAAAAATTCGATATGGGTGTGTAGTTGTACACAATGTCTCCAATTTCAACTATGCGATATCTCACTCCTGTGTATGAAGCCATACCATATCGTCTTTGGATAGAGTAAGGATATTGTGAATTCTCTTGAAGAGGGTGTTGAAATTTCGTACTTTTACTTTGTGTGTGTGTGTGTGTGTGTGTGTGTGTGTGTGTGTGTGTGTGTGTGTGTGTGTGTGTGTGTGTGTGTGTGTGTGTGTGTGTGTGTGTGTGTGTGTGTGTGTGTGTGTGTGTGTGTGTGTGTGTGTGTGTGTGTGTGTGTGTGTGTGTGTGTGTGCGTGTGTGTGTGTGTGTCTGTGTGTGTGTGTGTGTGTGTGTGTGTGTGGTGTGTGTGTGTGTGTGTGTGTGTGTGTGTGTGTGTGTGTGTGTGTGTGTGTGTGTGTGTGTGTGTGTGTGTGTGTGTGTGTGTGTGTGTGTGTGTGTGTGTGTGTGTGTGTGTGTGTGTGTGTGTGTGTGTGTGTGTGTGTGTGTGTGTGTGTGTGTGTGTCTACACACATGCATATACACACACGCACACACACACATAGTCATGTCCACACACATGCACACTCATTTATTGTGAGTAGGAAAATAATGTATTTATTATGTTTTATGATATATGTATATATTCAGAGTATCGACTGCACAAAGAGAAATGCAAGTAACAAAAACAGCAAAGAGTATCTGGAGAATATTCAGTCGTAAGAAATCGTTGTTTTATCAGCATATGAAAAGCTCTTTATTAGGTGATTGTATTTTGGCATATGAAAAGGAATCATTTGTCACTTAATATATCCTGTGTATCACATGGTATTCAATAGTTGAATGAAGTAATTGATAAAGTAGCACAATTATGTAAGTTTTTTCATGAGATGATAATTACACTGGAACAATATAAGCCGAACGAAACAGTTAAAATGATCTGGAGTTTAGCCTGATGCAAGAAGTTGCTATTTCAACAACAGATTATGGTCAAACCTCTCGTAGCTAATTAAATGTCTTCATATATGAAAAAGAAACATTTGATAATCTGCAAAAATAACTAATGGAAATGAGAGCAGTAGTCAGGAACATTATCTATAATAGATCGGCTTCGGTCATGTTAATTGTATTTTAAGATCACATTTATTGAGTCATGACACTTTCCATACGAAGGGGAAAACTCATCATGCACTTGCATAGATAAACCAGAATACACCACTGTAGAAAAAATGTCATTGAAAATAGCTTGAAATTTTTTATTAGACTGACGTTCTCGTAATTAAAGAGAATTGTTTTGTGTTAATCAGAATAGGTGTCTGAAGAGTGTATCTCTTAAGTAAAGCGATCGAGTCAAACTGAAAAAGTCTAATTTGCCTCAGTCTTTTTATCTTGGCTTTCATGTTGTCTCTCTTTCCTTCTGCTTTCCTGTTTGTCACCCTCCCAACTCCCGTATGTTTGTTACTCCCTTCGAACCCTACCTCTTCACCCTCTCTATCATTAAAACGTTAAATCGTTGAGTCCCTTGAATGTTTTTCTATTTTAATTGTTTTGTTATGTCAAACAGGAAGCAATTGAATTCAACTTGTATAAATTCTTTTGCCTTACGTTAAGACTTAAGAATATCTTAATTTTTCACTTATTTTTTTATTTAGTTATTTCGTTCTGAATGACATTAAGTTATCCAATTGTGAAAAACATCCATCAATCTTCCAATGTGTATATCTAAACCTTTGATGAGAATACAGCAGGCAGGAAAGCGATGCGCACCTAGCCATGTTCTTGTAATAATATCTTCTATAAGTAAAATATACAAATGCCTAAATTACTATATCATGTTAAGTGTGCTCTCAGACGGCTTCCCCGTCTTCATGGAGGATTTCGTTCTCCTTCCTAATATTTTAAGGTCTAAAGCACAACCTCGCTCTACCCTGAGAGGGACTGGTTCATATCAGTCTGATTAAATACCCGAAGCAAGATTAAGGTTCGTCGGTGTGAAATGCTAAGAGAAAATAGAAACGCCAGCTTTGATGGTGAGCTGGGATCCGCCCAGACGTGAATATTATGCGCAGCAGAAGAGGGAACAGGAGGCGTAGAGGAAGAGGAGTCGCCATAAAAGATTTTCGTGTGAAAGGAGTAGGAGGACGAAACAGCAGAGGAAAGGGATGTAGAAATAACCAAAGACTGGGGATATGGGAAAGGAAGCACAGTAGAGAACTATACTGGACGTGTGTGTATTTATCGCTTTGGCAGCCCTAAGTATGTTTTCATTAACCTTCTCAATATCGAGCGAGATTTTTCACTTTATTCTCGTACCTAACAAAATATTCTATTCATCTTCACTGCCCTCCCAAGGTAGAAAAGTGGCATCGCGTCTTTGGCGTATGAAAAAGGGGCTGGATTAATCATCAGCGTAGGTGATGACACAGGAGTAGGGAAATGATATTACGATGAGCGGATACGTATCAAAAAAAGGAACTCGTAGATGAGGAAGAAAATATATACTTGACGACAAGAATGAATAGTTTCATATTGATCTTCGATCTCAATTCGCAGGGCACAGCTGCAAGGGCGTGGGTTCGATCCCAACTGCTATTGATGACTGTTATGGTCGTAGTTAAGTTCCTCCAAGTGCCAATTCGTTATTGCCCTTACCTTAATGACTGACGCAAAGAAAATCATAGGGCACATTATGAATTTGGTTGTGGCAAGCGCCAGATAAATTTGTTTACCTGGGAGCAGAACCCTATCTTAAAGTCTTTTAGTCTGCATCAATCCTGCCATTATTATTAGATGAGGACATTAGCACAAGCAATCTCGCAAACAATAGATTAAGCAACTGTAGGATAGACTTCTTTTATTTTTGTTTTGTGGTTTTGTAGTTAAGCTAAAAATAGAATAAAATAAAAATCTTCAAGCTGAAGTGCTTCTGTAAACCAAAAACCAGCAGCTTATAGTGGAGTTTGGGAGGATGTGTGAGAGGAAAATGCTAAATATGGACAAAAGTAATGAGGTGAGGTGTGCAAGAGAAGAGGGTGGAAGCGAGTTGGAAGTAAGTCTTAAAGGAGAGACGGTGCAGGAAGTAGAGAGCTTTAAGTATTTAAGATAACCCTACCAGGGAATAGAAGAGTTTGGGTAGAGGTAAACTGTAGTATGAGGGAAGCGAGTAAATGTCTCGGGGGACTGGAAAGTGTCATTAGAAATAGGTATCTAGAAATGAGAAGACTTTGCGAAATAGTGATTATGTCTACGACATTATGTAGGAGAAAGTCTTGGAAATTATGGTAGGTATAAATGAGGCGTTTAAGTGTGCTTACGATTAAACGTTTAAGAAGTATGGTGGGTGTTACGAGGATGGATGCAGGGAAAAATTAGGAGAAGAGTCAGAGAGCCGGGATAGAAAGAGAGCGCGCAGGTAGGGCTGATATAAAAATACTAGAATTATTTTATTACATGGAAAGAATTAGTGAATAAAAACGAGCAAAAGGAGTTTGGAAAGCAGAATTAGATAAAGTAAGTGGTTTGAGGTGGAGGTGGAACTGAGCCAAGGTTATGCTATGTCACCATAGTTGTTCAATGTGTACATGGATGAGGTGGTAAGGGAGTAAAACGTGGTGATGGGTAGAAAAATTATGGTTAGAGAGAGTTGAGGGAAGTGGGAGGTGAGCCAATTATTGTTTATTGATAAGACTGTGGTCGTGACTGGAACAGAGGAGGGTCTAAGGCAGTTAGTGGCGGAGTTAGGAAGGATTATAATAGGAGGAATTTGAGAATAAATGCAGGTGAATGTAAGGTAATGAGAAATACAAGAGTTGAGGACGGTAGTAAGTTGAAGGTAAGTCTTAGACAAGAGAATGTAGATAAAGATGTTTTCTAAGTATTTAGGATCGCATGTACCCGGGAGTGAAGTTAGGAGGAAGCAAACTACAGGGGAGGGAAGCAAGTAAATGTCTTGTAGGAATGAAAAGTATCATGAGAAATAGGTATCTGGGAATGGATGCAAAGAGGCTATATGAAGGAGTGATTGTGCATACGACATTGCATAGGGCAGAGACTTGGAATTTAAGAGAGGCAGAAAGGAAGAGTTTAGATGTGCTTGAGATGAAATGTTTGAAAAGTATGATGGGATTTACGTGAATGAAAGAATAATGGGCACTTGGAAATAATGAGTAGAGACTAATGAAACAACTGTAGAAGGCAGGAGTGGATAAAGGGAACTTGTGGGGAAGACCGAGAATGAGATGTATGAATAAAGTAAAGATATTCTTGAGTAAAAGATGAATGTCTGTTGAGTAGGGAAGGAAGAAATGAAGAGGTAGGTGTGCGTGGAGAATTATTGATAATGAACAATGGTCGCTATGGAGATGAAGCTGTGGGGCTAAATCACCTTTGGCTTTGGGCCCTGATGCAAATGTGCTGTGTCTTATCATATTACTTCTGACCCACCATCTTTCTATGTTTTACACTTACAACTGTATTCACAATCCACATAGGAGTATCTATCACATCCTTGTATTCGTCCACAGATTGAGTTACATACTGATTTGTTGATTAAACAAATTTAACACATTTTCTTATATCTTATTTATATGATTTTCACAGCGATTTTTCAAGATTTATCACATTTTCAAATAATTTAGAATTAGTAAGTACATTTTACATATGAAAGCAACGTTTCGGACAACACTTATACTTCAAATTGTTTAAAATTGGTATTTTAATTATAATAATTTATTTCATGGTTCTACCCGAGCTAGGTAATAGTATTTATATCCGAACATAGGATTAGGCCAACCGAGCGCAGGTGAAGCTCGATGCTGATTGGCTAGCAGGTAGGCTGTGTGAACCCGGTAGCTGGTCGGGAGCTCGGAGCGCTCTGGCGGCAGACCTAGTGGCCCGTCTCGAGCGCTGATTGATTGAATAGTAAATTGTTGGGTCGATTGTATTTTGTTGTGCAGTATGTCTCTCATGTGGGTGTGTGGATGACAAAATGAAATCTACATTCTGCTATATGTTGATGGAAGGACGTTGGCAAGTGATGGAAACGGCTTTAGCAGTCTGAAGCGTTCTAAAGTTGTCTTCATGGTGGATAATTTCACACGGCCTACCTGCTAGCCAATCAGCATCGAGATTCACCCACTTTCGGGGGCCTGACTCCATGTTCCGATATAAATACCTTTGCCTGGCTATCTTTCCTTATTATTCTCCAAACCTCCGGTGAAAAAACAACCCGCAGTCTACACCCTGATGAAACCTCAGATCGAGGTGAAAAACACTGAGTTTCGGCGCATGTTAGTCAACGATTTCCTCTGTTACTAGAAGATATTAAAACAAATCAGCATACAACAGCATTGAAAATGGGCTATGCTACTCATCAGAGAGAAATGAATAATGTCATCCAGTCCCTCTCTACAAGTAATAAGATTTACCAAAAGATCAA
>NC_134784.1:44566258-44568758 GCF_046742065.1 Oratosquilla oratoria | reverse complement strand
TACTGGGAGAGGGAAAGCAACGTAACAAAACAGAAAGATTACAGATAGTAGTCGAAATATGCAGTTTTCCTGTACTTCTGGTATTATTTCTCCGATAGTGGGTTTAAAATGTACAGGGGACCCTGTGCTGAATGCTTCTACGTAGCCTTCTGGAAAGAAATTGTCAGAGTATGGTGATAACATGGAGAAAAAAAAAATCCTTGTCTAGTTCTAGAGTTAACGCCCTGGCAAATATTATAGACGCATTGGGACATCTTCTCACTACGGTAGAGGTAGTTATGCTAACCATTTTACAGGAGGTCAGTGAACTGTTTGGAGACACAACTCGGTGATATCCTACTCCAAGGAGGGAAGACATTATCGGCGACCTGGTGAACACTATCTTCATCCCCAAACTGAATCTATTGCCTAATTACTACCGAATTCCTATCGCCGATAGTGCCTGACTCATTTGAGCATTCGTCACCTCCTTTGACCTCTCGAGTTCGAATTGCTGCTAATTAGAACTCACAAAGGACCACGCACCTTTCAAAAAATAATGAACCACCTGACGTAGGATCTGTAGGGTGTAACAGGCTACTTGGACGACGTCGCCGTATGGAGTTATTCTTGAAAAGAGGACCCAACTCGATTGAAGGAGGTGTTCACGGTCCCCTCTGCCGCTAATTTGACCGTTAATTTGGAAAAGGCTAACATGGCCCTGGCAAGATATCTTTCTTAGTTCATGTGGTAGACTAAGGTCAAGTCGCGCTAAGAATCAATAATTCAAGGGGCGTTGGTTACATGGTAACATGCAGCCAATGTATAAGTAACTGTTTTAAGGCGACCCTACAGACCCGAGTCACATATAATTTGTCTATGTTAGTTACAAATTTCTACTTATGAAGAAATGATACTTATGCACCATAGCTGTCCCTCTTTTATTATTTTTCTTTGAACATGTCCTTTACCTCCTCTATGACCCTACCTCTTCTGGATCATCCTGTTCTGGAGGGCAAGTAATTCTGCCACCGTTATGCCCATGCGTGTCATAGGAGGTGAGTTATTAGGATATAGTGATGGGACTAGGGATCCTGCACTCTGAATGTTCTAGAAAGGTCAAGGCAGGTAAAAGGATTCCATCCAAAACGTTAGAAATTGGGTCATTAAATGTATGTGGTTGTGGTATAGACGAAAGTAAAACGGGAGAAATTGGCAGTCTGTGAGACGGAAGGTAAATGTGATAGCGCTAAGTGAAATTAGATTGAAGGGGAGGAGCGTGTTTGGGTTTTAGAGTGTGGTGGGGAGGATGTCGAGAGTAAGGGATGGAAGGAGTGGCTCTGCTGATAGGTGATGGGATAGGAAAATGCATGGTGGAGTAGAGAGAAGTATCTTCGGGGATGATGTGGGCCAAAAATGAGGTTGGGATTGGATGTGCTATTTTTGTTAGTGAGAAAATTGAAGAAAAGAGGGATGGTTGTGGGTTTATTTGAATAGGTGTATAGAAAATTGTGAGAGGAGTGCTAATGTAGTGATGTTGGGGGTTTCATTACTAGAATAAAATATGAGCCAATAGATGAAGTAGTAAGGAGGATTGATGTGCTACGTAAGAATTATGGTTGACAGATGATGTTGGACATATTTTTCAGGTAGTTGATGATAACAAACACGGTGTTTACCAAGAAATTCAAGCACAAATATATATTGGAAAGATTGTTGGGGGGAGCGTGGTTGATAGGGCATTGACAGGCGATATAGTGTATCCAATGGGAGGATTAGAAGAGTTCTGAACATTCATCTTTTCAGGGGAGAAAGCGGAGGATTAACTTTTTGATGAAGGAAATTAAAAATTAAGTAAAACTGGAGAAGGGGCAAGATGGAAGAAGGGAGAGAGATGCTGGGAATAAACAAATTTCATAAGAAGGACAAATAGAAAGAACACCACAAGAAGCTGAGAGATGTGTTGCAGTTGGTGAGGGATAAAGGGGAAGGAAGCGTAGAGGAATAAGTATGTTTCAAGGAGGAAGTTATAAAATGCGTAAAGATGGTGTGTGGGACAAATAGGATTGGAGGGGACAGAGAGCGAGAGAGAGAAGTAAATCCTAAGATCGGGGAGGCAAAGAGGTGGACAAATGCAAAATAGGGCAGGAATATGATAATGAATTTTGAAAAGAATGAAAAGATGCTTTAGAAGGAAATGAAGGGAGTGAGGGTGGGTGAGTCAGGTAGATAGGAAAATGTTAAGAGTGCAGATGGAAGAATGTTTATAGAAGTAAAGACGGTAAATGGAAGATGGAATGATCGTGGCAGTCGGAGAGCTAGGAAAATTACTTTCATGAGAGGCAAAAATGACAAGGCTATAGAAAAAATATGAGTTACAAGAAGAAATTGATGAAAGTGATGAAAGCGATGAAAGCTGGAAAATTACCTAGATTAGATAGGTATCATATGGGGAGTCTGACAATGGGAGGAATTTTTGTGGTGGATTGGATAATGATGCTGTTTAATGTGTGTCTATGGA
>NC_134784.1:44548758-44556258 GCF_046742065.1 Oratosquilla oratoria | reverse complement strand
ATGCCCTGCCAAGTTCATCTCGATGGTCCAGCAGTTCCACGACAGCATGTATGCACAAATGCAAAATGACGGAAAGTACTCCCAACCTTTCCCCGTTGGGAATAGAGTGAAGCAGGGCGATATTGGTGTATGTATTCGTGTATATATATGTATGTTTATATATATATATATATACATATACATATATGTATATATATATATATGTGTGTGTGTGTGTGTGTGTGTGTGTGTGTGTGTGTGTGTGTGTGTGTGTGTGTGTGTGTGTGTGTGTGTGTGTGTGTGTGTGTGTGTGTGTGTGTGTGTGTGTGTGTGTGTGTGTGTGTGTGTGTGTGTGTGTGTGTGTGTGTGTGTGTGTACATATATATACAGTATATATATATATATATATATATATATATATATATATATATATATACATATATTCGATATGAGAAAAGACAGATATATGGAGAGAATGGTGTAGGTAAAATACAGGAAGGAGTAGATGTACTTTATTCTCTAACATTTCAACAGATTCTTCCTCAGAAGATAATGGTACAGGCAAACTGGGATACATTGCTTATAAACTTACTAAGAGGATCATCTCACGGGTTGTCTCGGAATAGAGCTCGCTGATTGGTCTGTGTGTGCCTCAGCGATGACCAATATTCCTGCGCTAAGCTTACAAACCCTTCTCTATGGTTGAACTTGATGTGTTGATATATGCTACTTCAATGTTTTTTCTTGTCGTCTTTTTCATACTAGTGTGTAAGATTTTTGTGTTTTTCCAATTAGGGATATTACCGTGTTGTGTATCGTGTGCCACTAATAAATTAGAGATTCTGTGGTGTCGCATGTCATTCTTGTGTTCATATAATAGTTTTGTGATTTCTTGTAATGTTTCTCGGAGTAGGCTACGTCGCACCCGCCACATGAAATCTTGTAGACAGTTTTCATTTTTTTTTTTTTTTTTTTTTTTGTGCGCTGATTCTTGGAAAAAATATCCCTTCTTTTCCGTCCTGAGAATTGTACTATATTTATTCCTCTTCTTGCGAGGAACTTGGAAGTTGTTTCACTTTTTGTGGAGTAAGGAACCACTAAAAAAATTATATGTATATATATATATATATATGTGTACATATATATATATATATATATCTATATCTGTATATATATATATATATATATATATATATATATATATCTTCCGTAACTGTGTTTTTCTCCTTTTTTTCAATTTTTTTTAATAGACCCAGTGGATATTTAAGGTAACTGAACGTCTCTGTTATATGTTTACATTCGTCGTGCAAAAATTTTTCGCTACATATTCTAATTACTCTGATAAAAAAAAAAACAATAATTATGCCAGATTTTGTTCCTGTCTCGTGTCTTGTTGGTTTCCTATATACTGAAAATTTTGTATTTCTATCAATACGATGTACTGCTGTGTCTAAAAATGCCAGTCTCTTATCTACCTCCTTTTTTACTGTGAGTTCTATGTATCTATTTACACTATTGAACATACGAAGTTTGCTTTCTAAATCAGTATTTTCTGGTACTATAGCTAATACGTCGTCTATGTACCTATACCAGAAGGCTCCTCTTCCAGTAATACGTATGTATTTATCTACTTCATGTGTTTCCATGTAGAGGTTTGCCATAATGGCATTGAGAGGAGATCCCATGGCTAAACCCTGAAATTGTATACACTCTCGGTTGTTGAAGGTGAAGCAGTTTAAGTTTATACATAATGAGATTAATTTCACAAAGTCTCCTTGTTTAACCGGTGATTCACTTACTTGATTCAGCACTTTCGTTACTGCTTCCATTGCCCCTTCAATCTCTACGTTGGTGAAGAGAACTTATATGTTATAACTGGCCATCTTCTTCTTTAAGTCTAAGTTTTTCAATCTGTTGATCAAATCAGTGGAGTTGCGTAAATGTGCACTGCTGATTGTCCCTATTGCTACAAATAATAGTTTCGCTAGATGTTTCGTGAGTTGATGAGAGGCACTTCCTATTCCCGAGGTAATGGGTCTAATCGAGACTCCTACTTTGCGTACTTTTGGAATCCCTCTCACCATTGGTGTTCTTTGGGCTTCCTCGAAGAGATCTAGTAATTTTTCTTCTCTAGCTGAGCCGGATAAAATCTTTCTTGGTTCTTTCTTGAATTTCTCAGCTTTCCTACTGGCGTAACCTATTTCTACATTCTTGTACGTGTTTCTGTCATCTAGAAGCTCCTGCATTTTTTCATTGTGGTCTGTTTTCTTTATAAGCACTATTCCATGATCTTTACCTGCTTGTGTTATGACAAGACCCGAGCGTTTTTGTATTCTTATTAACACCTCTCGAAATCTTCTTGGTATATCGCATTCTTCTTCTTCCGCTAGTGCCTAGTAGCATGCAACTACTCCTTGGTTGAAGCCTTTGTCGACGTCCTTTTCGTTCCATCGGTAATTCTTGACTATAAAGTTGTTGAAATTAAGCTTAGGAATGCCGGTGTTAGTTTCAAGTCCTAACGATAGTGCTTGTAGCTCGGTGTCGCACCCCTACCATGCTTCTTAGACATTTCATCTCAAACACATTTAAATTTTTCCTCTTTGCCTCTCTTAAATTCCATGTTTCTGCGCTATACAGTGCGCCGTCTGTACAATTTCATCTTCATATAGTCTCCTCTTTGCATCCATTCCTAGGTGCCTATTTCTCATGACACTTTTTAATCCCCTAAGGCATTTACTTGCTTCTCTCAGTCTACAATATATTTCCACCTCCACTACTCCCTTTCCCGCCACATGCAATCACAAATACATAAAGATATCTATTTCCTCCAGCCTCTTTCTTGACTTACTTCCAGCTCGCTGCCATCCTCTCCCCCATCACCTTATTTTTACCTACATTTACCTTCAACTTTTTCCTATCGCATGCCTTCCCAAATTCCATCGCTAACTCCGTGGCACATGCACAGTTTCGTCACCAAACAACAACAGGCTCACCTCCCACTTTCCGTTTTCTTTAACCATCTCGAGTCCACTTCCCATTACCCTCGCCTTTACCTCCCGCACCACCCCCACCCATGTACATACTGAATAGTCAAGGTGACATGTACCATCACTGTCGCATTCCCACATTTACCTCAAACCGCTCGCACTCTCCATTTCCAATTTTAACACAGGTTCTACCACTCTCCTAAAAACCCTTGACTGCCCATAACATCTTTCTCCAAAAAAATATATCCTTCTATTCCCTCCTATCCTTCTTGTTCCACATACCATCTTTTGCACGCCCTGTCACTCCCTCCTTGAAACACCCCATTTCTCCTCCCCTCGTATCTCTACTCTATTCTATACCACTTCCCACACTTCACTCAGCTTCTCTTTGTACTCTTGTTCCATTTTCTTCTCATTTAAACAATTTACTTTAAACAACTCCCCACCTTCTGCCCTTTTCCTCTTTCTCCACTTATCTTCCACTCTCAACTTACCTTTCGCCAAAATATCATTTTATATTCCCCACTCTTACCTTTAAGAACATAGACACCCAAAACACTTCCTATTATTTTCCTGGATACCAGTACATAGTTTATTAATGCCTTATCAACCATCCTTCCATCCATACCCTCTCCCATGTGTACTTATGCTTGACTTTTTCCTAAACATTTTGTTAGGTATGATTATATATATATATATATATATATATATATATATATATGTATATATATATATGTGTGTGTGTGTGTGTGTGTGTGTGTGTGTGTGTGTGTGTGTGTGTGTGTGTGTGTGTGTGTGTGTGTGTGTGTGTGTGTGTGTGTGTGTGTGTGTGTGTGTGTGTGTGTGTGTGTATGTGTGTATACATGCAGGAAAAACACTGGGAACGTGTGTTCTTGAAAATGCAAGGTTGACCACGAAGAAAAACTATTAAGGCAGAGCGCTTTCGTGTATTCACATCTTCAGTGCAAATAATACATAGTGAAAGATACAAAGGTGCAGAATATATAGGTGGGAAACAAAGGGAACGTGGAGACATCCTGGTGAGAGAGGAGAGGTAGTACCCATGGACTAACTGTCCGTCCGCGTATACAGTGGGTGCGGAAATGTCCTATATGTTTACAATTTATACATTTTATAAAAAAAAAAAAAATTCTTTAAATAAAGTTGTTTAGTTTATTATTATTATAATTTTTCCGTACGAATAATAAGTAGTGAAAGGTGCAGAGGTACAGAAAATATAGTGTGGTCCAACTGTGCGTCTATACTTACAATGGGTATAAAATGTCTTATGTGGTTATAACATACATCTTAGAAATTTCTTAACAAATGAAGTTATCCTACATGGTGACAATTTATTCACTTATAATTTCCTTTTACAAATTTGTTTAGTTTATATTATAATTTTCAGTGCAAATAATATAAGTGAAAAGGTACAGAGTGGGAAATAGTGTGGACCAACTGTCCTGCATTACAACTTATACATTTTAGAAATTTCTTTACAAATAAAATTGTCTAGTTTATATAATCCTAGATTAAGGTTTATATTATCATCTTGTGTGGTCTTGATTAAACTGCTTTCGATTACATTTCTTTCGACTATATTGTTACAATAAGTTATTATTTTAGCTTCTTCCCAATTAATAGGGTGGTTAAAAGTACTGAGGTGTTGGAAAATACCACTGGACATATTTCCATCTTTAACACATTTCTTATGTTTTTTTATTCTAACTTCGAGGTCTTTTGCTGTTTGACCGATATAGAACTGGTTACATGATTTACAGGGGATTTTGTATATACAACCTTTGGGACAGTTTTTTGAATTGTTGATGAGGTATATTTAACAGTGTTACTATTCTAGGCTGCATTAATATTGAATTTCTTAAGTAACTTGGGGACATTGACTATGTTTTCATTAAAGGGTAATACTAATAAATTGTTATAGACAAAGCGATTGTTTGGATTGGGGTTATGATATGATTTTTTAGCAAAGTTATATGAAGTATCAATGAAATGTTTTGGATATTTCAGTTTAGCACTTATGTCATAGATATTTCTTATTTCCTCATCAATGTACTCAGGGCTGCAGATGCATAATGCCCTAAGAAACATTGATGCGAAAACAGATCTTTTAACATTATCGTCATGAGATGAGTAGTAATGTATATATGAGTTTACATTAATTAATTTCCTATGTATGCTAAATTGGAAGTTTATTTCTGTTCTGTGAATTTCTACATCTAGGAACGGCATTACTCCTTCTTCTTCAATTTAATAAACTAAACAACTTTATCTAAAGAAAAAAAATTATAAAATGTATAAATTGTAAACATATAGGACACTTCCGCACCCACTGTATACGCGGACGGACAGTTAGTCCATGGGTACTACCTCTCCTCTCTCACCAGGATGTCTCCACGTTCCCTTTGTTTCCCACCTATATATTCTGCACCTTTGTATCTTTCACTACGTATTATTTGCACTGAAGATGTGAATACACGAAAGCGCTCTGCTTTAATAGTTTTTCTTCGTGGTCAACATTGCATTTTCAAGAACACACGTTCCCAGTGTTTTTCCTGCATGTATATATATACATATATATATATATATATATATATATATATATATATATATATTCATACATATATTTATATATATATATTTATATATATATATATATATATATATATATATATATATACATATATAATCATACCTAACAGAATGTTTAGGAAGAAGTCAAGCATAAGTACACATGGGAGAGGGTATGGATGGAAGGATGGTTGATAAGGCATTAATAAACTATGTACTGGTATCCAGGAAAATAATAGGAAGGGTTTTGGGTGTCTATGTTCTTAAAGGTAAGAGTGGGGAATATATGTGTGTGTGTGTATGTGTATGTGTGTGTGTGTGTGTGTGTGTGTGTGTGTGTGTGTGTGTGTGTGTGTGTGTGTGTGTGTGTGTGTGTGTGTGTGTGTGTGTGTGTGTGTGTGTGTGTGTGTGTGTGTGTGTGTGTGTGTGTGTGTGTTTGTGTAAGTGTGTGTTTGTGTGTGCTTGGATATACATTGGAAAATCAAACGAAAATAAGATAAATCATGGTAAGAGGATTTCATTCCCGATCAGGACGTGTGACCAATTATATTTCGTAACAGCCTGGGAGCGAGTATACGTTGTTGTAGCAACAATGTGTAAGCTCTTGAAAAATTTACATATGTGTTGGAATATATTCGTTTAAATTAAATCACGACAATATCACTGTGTAAACGGAGTAAAGTTTAGCTTACATAGGGAAGGACTGAAAGTTAAGAAACTACAATCTGAGTTAAATGTTTCATAGATAAGGACTTTATACAAGAATTACTGTTAAAGTAAATCAAAATGCTATTGAAGAGAAAAAAAACAAGCTGTGGCCTATAGTTAAGCCGAAAAAAATGAGAAAGAATGAGGATTAGAGATTATTGAAGATATATTTGTTTGTCCAAATTTTACATATGAATAATCTTAGAACGACACTATCTGTTATCGTGCCGAATTATTTTAACTCATTTATATATATATTAAGGGCTACTATTATACAGGACGTGCGCACCCAGATCCCTGGGTCCGCTAGTGGAGACCATTGCTTTCTTTGTAACCTAACATTTTATATTGGACAAATATATCAAAACTAGAAACCTAACATTGTATATAGGACAAATATATCAACTATTGACTTATTCAATGCAGTATAAGTTAATATAAACTTTTATAGTGAAATAAGAACCTATCTTTAAGGCACTGTTATGCTTTGAAATGCCAATTTTAGCCGGACTTAACAGGTATTATTGTATGAGGTTAATGGACACCAGGGTTGGCGATTTTTTTCTATCTTTTTAAAAAATATAAAAAATCGATTTGTTTTATTTAAATCAGATTTATTTGATTTAAATATATTTTTTGTAGATTTTAAATATTGTGGGATTGCTATCTGATATGCGATCTGATTGCTAAAGGACATTTTTAGCATATCAATATAAGGAGCAGTGTTATATAGACTTGCCACAAGTATACAAGGAACGGTATAAGCCCACAACAAGTTTCAACAAGATTCTTGTTGAAACTTGTTCTAGGTAAGCAGCTTCTCACTGAGTCAGTTGCTGCTTTGGAATCAACCAGGAAAGGTGTCTTCTGGACCTGGCAGAGTGGTTCCTTCACGCAGAAAAAATTATCCTGTCTGGAATTATTTTGAAAAACTACCAACAACTTCTGGCAAAGGGTACCGAGCTAAATGCAAAGACTGCAGCCAGGAACTACAGGATATTGTGTCAAGATTAAAATCTCACAGAGATAAATGCCAAGGTCAGCCACAGCATACAGAAGAAGAAATTGATGACCCAAGTAAATAATTTTACTTATATTGTGTGCATTTCTCCCTTTTCATACGCAAGTATATCAATTTGGTGAACAATGGAGAGCATGTGCAATAAAAATGTGAAGGCCTAAAGAGATGATACTTCAACTTCATTACTTATAAATTTAGGTAATGACTATATCACTA
>NC_134784.1:44523758-44528758 GCF_046742065.1 Oratosquilla oratoria | reverse complement strand
TTTTCTGTTGTCTTATCTAAAGATTCTATTTTTATTTTCAATTAAATGTATAAAACCTTCACTGAGGTTGGAATTTGCTCCTTGGCCAAACAAAAACCTGTGCACCGCTGGAATGTGGGGTATTAATACAGTGTCCGCGAAAAAAAAATCCACACATAATATACGCAAGAAAAATCTACACACGTGATATGCGTGCTGACAACTGAAAATGGAGGCACCAAGCTTAGTATGGAAGAGAAGACCAGGGCCCTTAACCTGGTCTTCCCCTCCTACGGACACGGACAAGATCCTACGGCGAGAAGTGATGATAGAACCGTCCATTTCAGCCGTCAGCTTCACATTGATATAGAAAAAATTATAAAGCAATTCATAAAAGCAGCTTACACCAATTTAGCAGTAACAACTAATTATAGAGAAGGGTTTGCAACCCTAAAACGCACCACGGCCGGATTGGTTATCGCAAAAGCACATACAGACCAATGACCGATCTCCATTCCAAGACGATCCTCAAGATGATCTTCTAGATGTGCATAAAAGCAGCGTATGCCCATTTCCCTAAATAATCTTCTCAGTGAAGAAGACTCTGTCGCACCGTTACAGAATAAAATGCATCTGCTCCATCCTGGAATTTCCTTACATCACTCTCCAACAATTTGTCTTTACACCTGACAATATATATATATATATATACATATATATATATATATATATATATATATATATATATATATATATATATATATATATATGTATGTATGTATGCTTGGTCACCTTTCATTTTATTTTTCAAGTGGTTTTATTAAACATTTAGTGAATCACGTGTATTTGTAATTTATTCGCATATATATATATATATGTATATATGTATATATATATGTATATATATATATATATATATATATATATATGTATATACATATACATATACATATATATATACATATACATTTACATATGCATATACATATACATACATACATATATACATATACCAAAGGCTTTTTTCCCCTTACACGGGGGGTAGCCAAAAAAGAAAAAGGCATAGAAACCACTCCCACCCATTCCATCCCCTACATATTCCACTCCCCTCCACCCTCCTGCCTCCCTCTCATCTTGGCACCTCCTGGATGACGGGTCATACCTGCATACTGTCCACTGCCCTGGGTCAGAAGCAGTATCGCAAGACACAGCACATCCACAGCAAGGCCACTTCATTAATTCGGCGACCCCCTCCCTCTCCGTTCTCTCATGCAAAAAAGGAGAAGACGGGGAGAAATCTCTTCGGGCTGCGTCAAATTATTTCTCATACATACTTCATCACCCCCATCCCCCACCCAATCCCCCTAACGCATCACAGCATCATCCATACACACCCCTTCTCCATTCACCCCTATCTTCTGTCCTCTCCTCAACAGACATTCCTCTCTTTTGTAATGCCCCTTTTACCCCTGCCATCCATCTCATCCTAGGACGCCCCCTCATATTCACTCTTTCCACCTCTGCCTTCCACACCTCTTTTACTAATCTTTCTTCACTCATTTTTTCCATGTGTCCAAACCATCCTAATACTCTTTCATCAACCCTATCTCCCAACTCCCTTTCCACCCCTGTTCTCCTCCTCACCTCCTCATTTCTCACTCTATCTAGCCTAGTAACCCCTATCATACTTCTCAGACATTTCATCTCAAACACATTCAAACTCCTTCTCTCTTCCTCTCTTATGTTCCATCTTTCTGCCCCGTGCAGTGCTGTCGGCACAATCACTCCTTCATATAACCTCCTTTTAGCGTCCATTCCCAGATGTCTATTTCTCATTACACTTTTTAATCCACCAAGGTATTTACTTGCTTCTCTCCATCTACATTCTACCTCCACCCCCACTCTTCCTTTTCCTGCCCCATTTGCACCCAAGTATCTAAAACTATCCACTTCCTCCATTCTCTCTCCCTTAATGCTCACTTCCAGCCTCCTGTCAATCTCCCCTTGTACATCTCATCACCTTATTTTTGCCTACATTTACCTTCAGCTTCTTTCTTTCACACACCTTCTCAAACTCTGTCGCTAACTTCCTCAATCCCTCCTCTGATCCTACTTCAAGCGTAGTGTCGTCAGCAAACAATAACTGGCTTATTTCCCACTTTTCTCCATTTTCTTTAACCATCTCCAACTCCTGACCCACCACCCTTGCATTTACCTCTCGCACCACCCCATCCATGTATAGATTGAACAGCCTGGGCGACATAACACATCCCTGGTGAAGTCGTACCTTTACCGCAAACCACTCACTCTCTCCATTTCTAATCCTAACACAAGCTCTACTACTCTCGTAAAAACTCTTGACTGCTCTTAAAAGTTTTTCTCCTATCGCATAAATCTACAGTACCTCCCACAGTACCTTTCTGTCTACCCTGTCATAAGCCTTTTCCAAATCCATAAAAGCCCCCAAAAAAATCCTTACCTTTTCCTATAGCTTTCTCACATATCTGTCTTGCCACAAAAATCTGATCTACACAACCCCTACCTGTCCTAAATCCACACTATTCCTCACCAATTACTCCTTCTGTTCCTCTCCTAATCCTCTCAATCAAGACCCTCCCGTAAGCCTTCTCAACTACGGTCAGCAAGCTGATCCCTCTGAAACTACTACACTCACACTTGTCCCCCTTTCCCTTGTAAAGCGGAACGATACAGGCACTCGTCCAGTCCTCCGGCACTCTATCCTCTCTTAAACAAACGTTAAATAACCTCACCAGCCAGTCCACCATAACTGTACCTCCTTCCTTCAGACATTCTGCATGGCATCCATCCAACCCAGGTGCCTTACCTGCTCTCATCATCTTAACAGCTGCTTTCACTTCATCTTTCCCTATTTCTCCTCCATTTTCCTCACTCATCACTCTCATTTTCTTAGCGCTTCCCATTGCAACTACCTTCCCCTTCCTATCCTCCTCCACATTAAGCAACTCCCTAAAATACTCTGCCCACCTTCCTCTCACTGCCTTCTCTTCCATTATCATCTCTCCATCTGCACCTTTTACCTTTTCTTCTCTACTTGATTCGCCTCCTCTTCCTCTCTTAAGTTCTTTCCAAAACATCATTTTATTACTTTCAAAATTTTCTGTCATACTCTTACCCCATTTCACATCTGCCCTCCTCTTTGCTTCCTTTATCTTATGCTTAAATTCCCTTCTCTTTACTTTGTACCTCTCATACGATTCCCTCGTCCTAATTTGTAGCCAATCTATGAAAGCCTGCTTCTTTTCTTCTACACCCTTCTTTGCTTCCTCATCCCACCACTCACTACCCTTCCTTCTATTTCCTCCCGCCCTCCTTGTTCCACACACCATCTTTGCACACCTTATGACTCCCTCCTTGAACCATCCCCATTCCTCCTCCACTCCTAGTTCTACTCTATCCTTCTCTCCCTCCCACTCCTCTCTCAGCTTCTTCTTATACTCCTTCTCCTTTTCTTTTTCATTTAAGCAGTTCACTCTAAGTACATCCCTACCTTCTGCCCTTTTCCTCTGTTTCCACCTATTTTCCACTCTCAATTTACCTTCCACCAGAAAGTTATCTGATATTCCCCCACTCTCTCCCCTTAGAACATGTACATCCTTAACTCTTCCTACCATACTCCTGGTCACCACTATATAGTCCATTAACACTCTATCTGCCACTCTTCCATCCACCAACCTCTCCCATGTGTACTTATGATTGACTTTCTTCCTAAACACTATATTTGCTATCATCAAGTCTCTTTCAAGACACATCTCCACCATCAATTCTCCACTACGATTTATATATATATATATATATATATATATATATATATATATATATATATATGTATGTATGTATATATATTGTATATATATATATATATATATATATATATATATATACATATATGAAGTAAAGTGATATATGATACTTGCCTCCGATCTCTCTAAATAATAACGATTGTAATATCTTGGATCACCTTTCTGTTTACAGTGTGTACTCATATCTTGTACGCCTATTATGTATTTTTCTGTATTCATGAAGGTTGCACTTTTGAAACGTTGTATCAGATACCATCAGTCCTTTGACCCATCGGGTTTATTTTTTATATGACCATTGCTTCCCTAGTCCGTCCTCCTGAGAGAGTCCGAGTTAGAAATATTGAGGAAATATAAACTTAATATATATCTGATCATAATGGTACCGTATAAGTATTCAAACAAAGGATGGGTATGTTGACTTCTTTTGCACTATTGATATTAAAATTGTTGTTATAGTAACCTCCTATCTAAATGGTAAATAGTGGTGCAATCATTCCGTTGTCCCTCTGCCTAGGTCTTCCCTCTTATCAAAAGAAAACTGTATTGTATGTTGACTTCTTTTGCACCATTGATATTAAAATCATTGTTATAGTAACCTCCTATCTAAGTGGTAAATAGTGGCGCAATCATTCCGTTGTCTCTCTGCCTAGGTCTTTCCTCTTATTAAAAGAAAAACTGTTTGTTTTTGTCAGAGTAAATATCTAAAAAGTTCTCGACATTTCAGTGCTTCGTTCCTCCCCACAGTCTTTGCTCTGTCTCAGGAGACAGAGTTTCTTTGTCTTACGTAAGCCTCATACCAGTTACCCAATAAAGGCTGTCAACAAGAAAATCGCTTTGTGCTTTGGGACCTCTGTTAATTTTGAGAGGTTCGTGAGAATTCTTCTGGGAAGTGGAAAATAAATCTATTATGTTCCTTCGCCCTCCAGCCCACCTTTCCTCGTCTTCTCTTTGTCCTCCGGAAGAGGTAGGGTATTTGTTGATGCTTTTTTTTTTTTTTTTTTTTTGGGGGGGGGGATAGCACGAGACAATTTCATGTACCTGTGTGGTACTTCTCTGGCTACGAAGACGTTAGTTGAAGATGACTTGGATGATTTTGTGTCCTGAAAAAAATAAAAAATACCCAGACAGAAGCACTGACATAAAAATAAAAATAGAATAAAATCAAACCATTCCATTGCT
>NC_134784.1:44516258-44518758 GCF_046742065.1 Oratosquilla oratoria | reverse complement strand
GCTCACACACAAACACACGAATCCATCTCCTGCTGAGCAAATTGCTTGTCAGTAGTTTTTCTCATGAAGTCTTCAAATATTTATACATTTTGTCTGTAATGAAAAATTTTACTTCTTCCATACATAAAAAGAGATACGGAGATGAAGGAAGCAGATGAAGTGTATGTAAGGTATTAATTAAGTTGGCTTTGTCCAAATACCTTGCGGAATGGGTCCCATAGACCAACTCCCTTGTCGCCTGGACGTCAAGTTCGCTCCCATCTTAGTAAAGACGTCCAACGCTACCTGGAGCAGCTGTGCAATGTGTCACGGAGTTGAAAAAATGTAGAGATGAAGAGCCCCTTTACCCTACGTGATCAGATTTCACAACGGAATCGAAGTTTCTGGTTACATAGGAGTAAAATATACTGTATAACACGTTTCTGTATTGACAAATGACAACACTTGAAGTAATTGAAGCTAGTTATAATTGACCATACTTGTAATCTAAATCGTATAAAATACCTTGTTCTGAATTTTACATCGTTATGAAGCTTATAGATAACGATCCATTTTCACTAAGATTATTCGTCATTTCACCGATATTGCTAAGCTATTGTTTTCTTTTATTGTTTCAGGCATTATTATCAATGAAGTGATCAGTTGCAGCTCTTTTGTTCTGTACTTTGTAGGTCATTCTATTGTCATCACAAATTACTGAAGCACATTCATGATTGACCTTTGCCTGCATTCTGTCTTCTTACCATTAAGTACAATATTGAATATTATAATCACCATCACAAAACCTTAGTTATTCAGCATATGAAAGTAGTGAGTATGTAGATAAGGAAATAAAAAGGATTAGTATAAAAAATATTCATCTTTCCTTCTATATTTATCTAACCGATAAGTACAGTAAAATATCGCGATGACCTTCCAAATTCATAATGTCAACAAAAAAGATGACGTAATAACTAAAATATTATTTTCCTTTGTCCGCTAAGTAGGATATGTATTTTTTTTTTTCAATGTTGAGTAGATACTAAAAATTGTCAAAGGGAATCATTCCCACTTATCTTTGTAGCTACAAAAACCGCCGAAATATCTTTAAATAGTAATATAATATAAGGATGTAAATTTCTTTGCAACTACAATGCACACAAATCTATCGTTTAGGCTAAATTCGTAAAAATTTAATGGAACAAAGAAAAGAAGAGGAGGAAGATCTCTTGTCAAATGCATATCATTACAGTGGATAGATTTTCTTATCATACAATTCTTATTATTTTTTGTGCAATATCTGAATAATCGTACGGTATACTTTGTACTTAGAGCGTTAGAAAAATCTAAGCCGTACACACAAACTGTGCTACAAGAAGGACAAAATCACTGAACTATTTTCATGGAACTATTTTCATGTACGGAATCTAAGAGAAAGAATCTTACGACAGGACGCCCTGAGCCTTGCCCAAAACACTCATATCTACCATGAGTGTTCAAAAAGAATAGGCAAATGATGACCACCAGCAATAGTTCAGGATCGAACTTAGATCCAGGTCGTTACAAAGCGAATATTATAAAATTCAGCGTAGATACAAACATAATCTCTCGCGGGCAAAATTTTGCACTATAATTTTTCAACTCGTGCTCGAGTAATTACACCCTGAGTGCTTTCAATTACAACTCCAATGTATGTTTTGTGCAATATGTGATTACTCAACATTTGTCAGAATAAACTATCATCATTAATACTCAGTATGTCGTACATGGGGAGGGGCTGCAAGCTCCCCTAGGTTCGTATTAATGCTACATCATCATTCGTGATTTTCGTGCATATGCATTTTGAATGTGAACGCAGGTCACAATTAACAAATCCCATTACATGGCTAGGACAAAATCCGTAAAGAGTAAACCTTTACATGGTTGACATGTATACATGTGTAAAAAAAATCAATAGTAGAACATGAGTATTTTTAACATCATTACAGTGATGCCTACCCTCTATCAGTTAAAAGCATAATGTTCTGTGTCAATAAGAACAAAATCTGTAAAGGCTGTTACCATGTCAAAGGAATTCATTGGGTCTTACGGATTACATAATAGCTTGCATCGTCTTCGGGATCTTGTAGGATGAAGAAGAGGGGAATATATTTATACAAAATGAAACCGTTCGATATAAATCAGGAAATTTTTGGCTTTCAGGGATTGAAAAGGGCAATTTTGTAAAAGGAGACCTCTCTCGTGATATCTGCAATTCCCCACATTACTAAATGTTGCCTTTGAAGTGTTGAAAAAGGCATTTTTGTTTGAGTTGAACTCTGCTGGCAGGCGGATTGCAGATGCAGCCAGTTAACCCTCATAACAAAATCCGCCGAGTATATCACTAAGTCAAAGAGGTAACAGGGTTAAGAATTCACGGGCAGAGGTTACAGGCTTATAGTTAAACTTTGGGAACAAACGGATAGAAATTGGGCAAGAAATAGAACACTTCTGTGCCGCCTCACCGGTAACAGTCATCGCA
>NC_134784.1:44508758-44511258 GCF_046742065.1 Oratosquilla oratoria | reverse complement strand
AAATAACAGGATGTTACATTGAACACAATATAAAGAAACTTACTTTTCTCAGCGAAAATTCTCAAATTAGTCAGGAAACCAAATACATATGATAAAGCAAAAATGTATCAAACTAAGAACTGTATACAAATATTCTCCGGGCAGGAATAGTTTCACAAAGGTAAATACATTTGGAATAATATTAGCTCAAAATATATTATCTCTATCTGCAACTGCGTGTAGACATAAGATAAAATATGGGGTTTATGCTTGCCCCAAAATATACCCATTTTCGGATGAAACCAACACAGGTGTCATAGAAAAAAATCCAAATCCTCTGTACAGGCATTGTTCAACGTGCCAGTCTAACTAAAGCTTTAGAATAAAGTATGTTTTGGGATATCAGCCCTATGCTCTCGTTCAGAGGAAGTGCTTACAACCCGGGATACTCATGCCTGATATCATTACAGCCATTTCTTTTTCTATCATTGCGCAGTGTGTGTGTGTGTGTGTGTGTGTGTGTGTGTGTGTGTGTGTGTGTGTGTGTGTGTGTGTGTGTGTGTGTGTGTGTGTGTGTGTGTGTGTGTGTGTGTGTGTGTGTGTGTGTGTGTGTGTGTGTGTGTGTGTGTGTGTGTGTGTGTGTGTGTGTGTGTGTGTGTGTGTGTGTGTGTGTGTGTGTGTGTGTGTGTGTGTGTGTGTGTGTGTGTGTGTGTGTGTGTGTGTGTGTGTGTGTGTGTGTGTGTGTGTGTGTGTGTGTGTGTGTGTGTGTGTGTGTGTGTGTGTGTGTGTGTGTGTGTGTGTGTGTGTGTGTGTGTGTACATGTGTGTGTGCGTATTCGTACGTAAAAATGTATGAATACATACTATCCAGTGGTGGGACTGTACACTAAAATGTATAGAAGATATGTTAGGATCCGATGTGATGAAAAAGGCCACAAAGAATGAAGATGAAGGAATTGGTGGAATGGCCGGGAATGATATGTCCTGAGAAATGGTGTTCGGGGTATAAGAAGACATTTCCTGATGGCGCGAAACCCGGGTTTGTTGAAGGCTTGGGCATATCATAATTGGAAGTGGTGCAGGGGAGGACTTGGGGTGATGAAGTGGGAAAGCTGAGGAGAGAAGGAGATTAATCATTTGGGAAGATCTAGGAATGGCGCTTTAGGAAATTATATGCTTTTCTATCTAAGTGAATAAAGTTTGTTTTATTGAAGCCAGACAGATATATAAGACGGCGCCACTATGTTGACGATTAATTCATGGTTTTGATTTTTACACTCATGGATTTTTTCTTCTCTTGAATTAAATCACTTGCCAGTAGCCGAGGTAATCTATTTCTTAAAGTCCATAAAGGATTTTCCCCATAAGTGAAAGGTTATTCCTTAGTTGAGTAAGATTCTGTGAGGGTAGGTTTAGTGAATATGCGTTACGACGGAATTCATCCATAAGATTAAAACCTTGGTGAATGAGATTTTTCATACTTCTGAATGATTCTTTTTATTCTTTTTATCGGCTGGAAAGGTCCGAAATGAATCTATACGACAACGACAAAGTGAAATACATTAGGTGAATGGAAACACGCAGAAAAGAGAATAAGAATATGGAGTCAGAGGAGGGAGAGATAAGACATGATAGGGAGACGGACAAACCACCCTTCAACGCAGTGATGTCCCCTTAGATATTCTATTCTGCCCGAGGACAAATAATTTTAAATCTATTTAGTTGAACAATCTATTAATACTAGAGTCCATTCCTTAGATGCATGAAACCCTCCCCCTGGCCAGTATAGAATATATAAGATACGTCGTCTTGTAAAAGGAATCAAGTCCGGGATGAAAGTATGGCTTGTAAAACAGGTATGGGATCTTTTGGAAAATCAATACTGTAAGATTGTCTTTGGATGTTAGTGGTAGCGACATAGCAAACCCAGATGGATAGAGGATATATGTGTGTATCGGGGGAAGATGAATTTTGACTAAGATCAAGGTCAGTAATGTACGAATAAGGGAAAAGGTTTTCTGTTTTGGCAAGGGAGGAAGGCCGATGTCATAAACCAGCGAAGGTGAAAATTTTCGATATGGCCACTGAACTAGCAATCTTTATTTTTCATAAAAAGAAAATTAAGGAGACGCAAAACTGGTCCCATACCAGATACTAAATGTTCCAAGACCGAACACACAAAACATATCATCGCCAACAAAGCATTTCTTCTTTGATAGTTCCATGGGAGAAACTGAAAAGCGTTGCCAGCTACCTAGAGACTTTTTCTTTTCTTTTCTTTTTTGTGAAAATACAACTGAGAAAGCGAGGGCGGTGGCAGCAGCAATTAAAGCGAAGACGACGACGACGACGACAACGACAACGACGACAACAACAACAAAAACGACAACGACAACGACAACGACAACGACAACGACAACGACAACGACAACGACAACGACAACAACCACGACAACGACAAGGACAACAACAACAACAACGACAACGGCAACGGCAACGGCAACGGCAACGGCAACGGCAAC
>NC_134784.1:44501258-44503758 GCF_046742065.1 Oratosquilla oratoria | reverse complement strand
ACACTTAATCACGTTTTAGCCACCTTTGCGACTCGAGTGGGAAGGCTCGATGGCAGTATTCTTTTACCCCTGCCACAGGGGATGGAGACAGAAATGTAAATAAATACTCATGAAACTAGATAGTATTAAGATGGGATGGGAGAGCATAACGGAGGGATAGTCGCAGTACAATAAAATATCATCCTTTCTGTAAGCTTAGAGATTTCATCTAACGATGACAAAAAATATTATTTATATATATATATATATATATATATATATTATATACATATACATATATATGTATATACATATATATATATACATATATACATATATATTTATATACATATATATATATACATATATATATATATTTATATATATGTATATATATATATATATTTATATATACGTATATATATGTATATATATATATACATATATATATATATATATATATATATATATGCAAAATAACCAAAGGAGAGGGGAAACTTGTAGACAGTAAGTACTTTCGTATATTACATCTTCAGACTAAATGACAGAGATACAGAGTTGTATTTAAATGTAAGTATCAGGTGGCAACCATAGGGGGGTAAAGGGGGGAGACAATATAATGGGGGAAGGGGGGATGATCTTACCTCTATCGACCTGACCAGCACATAAGGCTCAATCTGGCGGAAAAATCTTGGTGACCATTTGGGTTACCAATTTATCAAATTGGTCATTTTAAATGTGTGTGTGTGTGTGTGTGTGTGTGTGTGTGTGTGTGTGTGTGTGTGTGTGTGTGTGTGTGTGTGTGTGTGTGTGTGTGTGTGTGTGTGTGTGTGTGTGTGTGTTTGTGTGTGTGTGAGTGTGTGTATGCATATATATATATATATGTATATATATATATATATATATATATGTATATATATATATGATCCTTTGGTACAATTCTTCTCTAGTTTATTAACCCTTGCATCATACATTTTATCATAATTAACCACATAACGAATTATGTATGCTGAGTTCATTAAACCAAAGGTTCTTTACAGGCTGTAGTGAATCATTTCCATAGCATGCCATGCCACAGCACATAAAATGAAATATGAATTAAATGTAAACATTCCTTCTAAATATATAGTGATATATTTTTCTTTTATTTTGAATGCAATAATGTTACCTAAGATACGTGTTGGAAATGGTATAGTATTCCAGTGTATACATCCAGGGAATGAATCTTCATATGAGTTCATTAATGATGTATGTATAAACATTTGTATACATATACATACTTTGTTTATATACATACACACATAAACGTACGTACTCGTATATGCACGCATACACGTAAACAAATATCCTGGAAGCATAAGCCGCAACCTTTGCACCCTTTGCAACATGCACATTGAGTTCACACCCAAATGTCCTTTCTCCAGATCATTAATTCCAGATGCTTCTTAAACTGCCCGTCGTCTCCTCTACCCAAACTATAGTTTCACTGTTGGCATTTCGCCGAGAAGATACACACGTATGCATTTTACTACGCATAAACAACAATCAAACCAAGGAATCAGAGAAGTCGCTGCAAGTTTGTAGAATACAACAATATAACACAAACAAACACACACACACACACACACACACACACACACACACACACACACACACACACACACACACACACACACACACACACACACACACACACACACACACACACACGCACACACGCACACGCTCAAACACACACACACACACACACACACACACACACACGTGGAAAATGGTTATGCTCAACGCACTATTAAAGTGTGTCATCATTACTGAAAGAATAGGTGTAAATCTGGCCTCAGGGGTCGTGATTGTCTGTATGCACACCCAAAAATCAGCAATAATTACAAGCGTCAATAGCATAGACCCAATTAGAGGTTGCAAAATGGGGAACAAATGTACCCTCTTGCACCCTCTATGTGCTACAGTTCGGAGGAAGAACGAGTGTTTAAACTTAGAGTGTAGTAGAATACACCTAAAGGACGCTCACCGATACCCACCTGACACACAAACTGCTGGAAAAACAACTCTCGTCCGGCCATGAACCAATAATTCGTCCACCCGCCTCCCACGCCCTCGCCAGCCGTTTCCACCCCCACCCTATCCCACTCAGTTAACGACAGGACAACTGGCCAGCCATTCCAGGACTAAAGTCAGCAGTCTGACGATACGCTGGTTCTTTTAGATCAGGGTTTCCCAAACTTTTTCAGGCTGGCGTCCCCTTGCCTTCTAGAATAGACTCCTAGCGCCCCCTACCCCATAAACACATGTGAGCTTTCTTTTTGAAGTGAAAACAACAATATTATAAACAAAATATGTATTTAAAAAACAATGATATAGTACACAAGCTCGACTTTGTCGCTTGTAAACATTTTATTTGATCTTCACAATTACCCTTAATAATCACATGCAATTTTTTTTTTCAAATTGAAAACAATATTAAACAAAATTTGCTTTTCAAAAATAAATTAATCTGATTAAC
>NC_134784.1:44481258-44486258 GCF_046742065.1 Oratosquilla oratoria | reverse complement strand
GAATACAAAGGTAATAAAGAAAGCTGAACCTCACCCGAACAGCATGATACTCACTATTTTGTTCTGGCAGTTTTACTAAATGGTTATATTTTCATTCGGTAGTCAAAGGGTTGGAATTATCTCCGTCCTCCTCCTTCAAGTCAAACGGTGCTTTCATAATTTCTCCTTTATTTTGGCTACTGCAAGGCCTCATTCAGTCATCCTTGAATTAAATGTTAAGGTAAGAAGTTATAGTAACTGTAAATTTGGAATTCAAAGGCTTTACCTTAATGGGCCTAAAGTATAGACGTTCTACAATGAATAGAGCTTGATAAAAGCCTCATCTAATAAGAGAATGATTATATACAAATGAATAAACATATAGTAAATAAAGAAAAATTAAATAAGTACATACATACATACATACATACATACATACATACATACATATATACATACACACATACATACATACATACATACATGCATATATACATGCATATATACATACATACATACATACATACATACATACATACATACATACATACATACATACATACATACATACATACACACAAACATACATACATATATACATACATACATACATACGTACATACATACATACATATATACATACATACATACATACATACATACATACATACATACATACATACATACATACATACATACATACATACATGCATACATACATGTACTAAACGCTTTTTCTCCCTTACACGGGGGGTAGCCAAAAAGAAAAAGGCATAAAAACCACTCCCACCCATTCCATCCCCTACATACTCCACTCCTCTCTACCCTCCTCCCTCCCTCTCATCTTGGCACCATCTGGATGACGGGTCAGCAGTGTCGGCGACCCCCCCCCTCCTCCCCGTCCCCTCATGAAGAAAAGAAAACGGTGATAAATCCCTTCGGCCTGCGTCAAAATATTTCTCATACATACTTTCTCACCCCCCATCCCCCACCCACTCCCCCTCATGCATCACAGCATCATCCATACACAACCTTTCTCCATTCACCCCTATCTTCTGTCCTCTCCCGTCCTTCCTCAACAGACAATCCTCTCTTTCGTAATGCCCCTTTTACCCCATCCATCCATCTAATCATACGGCGCCCCCTCATATTTCTTCCTTCCGCATCTGCCTTCCACACTTCTTTTACTAATCTTTCATCACTCATTCTTTCCATGTGTCCGAACCATCCTAATACTCTTTCATCAACCCTATCTCCCAACTCCCTTTTCGCCCCTGTTCTTCTACTCACCTCCTCATTTCTCACTCTATCTAGCCTAGTAACCCCTATCATACTTCTCAGATATTTCATCTCAAACACATTCAAACTCCTTCTCCCTTCCTCTTTTATGTTCCATATTTATGCCCCGTACAGTGCTGTCGGCGCAATCACTCCTTCATATAACCTCCTCTTAGCATCCATTCCCAGATGTCTATTTCTCATTACACTTTTTAATCCACCAAGGCATTTACTCGCTTTTCTCAATCTACATTCTACATCCACCCCCACACCTCCCTTTCCTGCCACATTCGCACCCAAGTATCTAAAACTATCCACTTCCTCCAGTCCCTCTCCCTGCTGTCACTCTCTCCCCTTGTACGTCTCATTACCTTACTTTTACTCACATTTATCTTCAGCTTTCTTCTTTCACACACCTTCTCAAACCCTGTCACTAACTTCCTCAATCCCTCCTCTGATCCTGCTATAAACGCAGTGTCATCAGCAAACAACAACTGGCTTATTTCCCACTTTTCTACATTTTCTTTAACCATCTCCAACCCCTGACCCACTACCCTTGCATTCACCTCTCGCACCACCCCAAACATGTATAGATTGAACAGCCAGGGCGACATAACATATCCCTGACGAAGTCCCACCTTTACCTCAAACTACTCACTCTCTCCATTTCTAATCCTAATTCATACTTTACTACTCTCGTAAAAACTCTTGACTACTCTTAACAGCTTTCCTTCTGTCCTATATATCTGCAGTACCTCCCACAGTGCCTTCCTGCCTACCCTGTCGTAAGCCTTTTCCACATCCATAAAACCCCAAAAAACATCCTTACCTTTTCCTATAGTTTTCTCATATATCTGTCTTACCACAGAAATCTGATCTACACACCCCTTACCTGTCCTAAAATCACACTGTTCCTCACCAATTACTTCCTCTGTTCCTCTCCTAATCCTTTCAATCAAGATCCTCTCATAAGTCTTCCCAACTACACTCAACAAGCTGATCCTTCTGAAACTACTGCACTCACACTTGTCCCCCTTTCCCTTGTAAAGCGGAACTACACAGGCACTCCTCCAGTCCTCCGGCACTCTACCCTCTCTTAAATAAACATTAAATAACCACACTAGCCAGTCCACCATAACTGTACCTCCTTTCTTCAAACATTCTGCATCGCATCCATCCAACCCAGGTGCCTTACCTGCTCTCATCATCTTAACAGCTGCTTTCACTTCATCTTTTCCTATTTCTCCTTCATTTTCCTCACTCATCACTCTCATTTTGTTAGCATTTCCCACTGCACCTACCTTTTCCTCCATATCCTCCTTCACATTTAGCAACTCCCTCAAATACTCTGCTCACCTTCCTCTCATTGCCTTCTCTTCCATTATCATCTCTCCATCTGCACCTTTTACCTTTTCTTCTCTATTTGATTCGCCTCCTCTTCCTCTTTTAATTTCTTTCCAAAATATTTTTTATTACTTTCCAAATTTTCTGTCATACTCTTACCCCATTTCACATCTGCTCTCCTCTTTGCTTCCTTTATCTTATGCTGAACTTTCCTTCTCTTTACTATGTATCTGTCATACAATTACCTTGTCCTAATTTGTAGCCAGTCTATGAAAGCCTGCTTCTTCTCTTCTACACCCTTCCTTGCTTCTTCATCCCACCACTCAGTACCCTTCCTTCTATTTCCTCCAGCCCTCCTTGTTCCACACACCATCTTTGCACACCCTATGACTCCCTCCTTCAACCATCCCCATTCCTCTTCCACTCCTAGTTCTACTCTATCCTTCGCTCCCTCCCACTCCTTTCTCAGCTTCTTCTTATACTCCTTCTCCTTTGCTTTCTCATTTAGTTTCAATTTAGTTTCACCCAAAGCCAGTATATCCATCTTTCTTCTTGCAAACATACTGCCTATCTCTTCCCTTTTACTCTCATCTGTACCACATCCATACACATTAAAAGACCCAAACCTTAGGGTACTGGTTCGAAAACTCCTAGACCCTCTTACGTCTTTACTTTTTTTTTTTTTTTTATGAATGTCCCTTTTTTTTTTTTTTTTTTTTTTTTTTTTTTGTCTTGGGGAAAAGTGGAGCTGAGCTGATGGAAGAGGGAGTTTGATTGTCTGTCGTAAAGAGTTTTGTGATTTGACTTAAGATTTATCGTGTGATGTAAGTGGTTGTAGATGTTTAAGTAGAATGCAGCTGCTTTATCTATTTATTTATTTATTTATTTATTCATCTATTTATTTATTTATTTATTTGTTTATTTGTTTATTTGTTTGTTTATTTATTTTTTCATTTATTTATTTATTTATTTATTTATTTTATTATATTTTGTTTTATCTAATTATTTATTTATTTGTTTATTTTATTCTATTCTATTTTATTTTATTCATTTTTTTTTTTTTTTTTTTTTTAGTTCAGTTGGTTATGCTCATGTGGTGTAATAAGATGAGCGAGTAGGACTGAGAGTGCTTTCAAAGCGCTACATACCATCATTTCCATGTAATTTTTGTCTGCAGGTGTTTTACTTAGGTGATTTTTGTACATCCTATCATTATCTTCAATTATGTATTTGACATAGTTTGTAAAGTGTCTATGTTTGCCTTCTCACTATTGGGAACTATGATGTAGAAGCTGAGTTTAGTATAGTTCTGAAGAACTGTTTGTAGACTGATATTAAAGTTTCCTTCTGCTGCCCAAAGACAGCTATGTTCATTTTATTTTTTATTTTTCTCTGTGAGACTTTTTACTTGCTGGCTGATGGCCATATAGATATCAAAATTGAGGCCTTTTTTCAATGAAAATCGCTCGACAAGACCAGCTGCATAGTTTGTACGAAGAAATATGGACTCCTGCATAAATTTAGAACCCTAGGTGCAGATGATAACTTCGGGTCTATGGCTAAGGATCTGCAAGAGACAGAGCTAATGTACAAGATTGAAAGAGCCAGTGACTTTATTGTCCTGAAAACAAAGTACCGTTTGGCTTGTTTTGTTGAACTTAAGAATTGTCATTGCTCTCCAGTGAGACAGAGAAGTTTCCAAGGATGAACTTGCAAATGCGAAGAATTTTAAAGTAAGACCTTTTGTAGAACTCATTTACATCGAAGATTAGGTAGAAGAAGGTACATTTTCCTTTAAGCTTGTCTCATTGATACACCTCTGTGAGAAGCGCCTTGCAAATTTTAGTTGTTAAGCAGATGCCTCAATTAAAATGTTTCAACTGACCATGCTTTCCTCTGCTACTTGTGTACTTAGTATGATTATTCAATATAATTTAACTATATTTAACTATAGACATCGCTAATGATCCAGATAATAAGCAATCATACTCATAAAATATTTCAAAATAAGAAACACGACATTTTTGAGCAATGTTGGGTAAATACTTGCACTGTCTGAAAGTATTTAATTTTTTCCACATGTATTGAATAATCTCATTACAAAACATTTTTGTAGAAGTATAACAATCGTCTTATCGTTTGGTGCCGGGTGTAGAATTAGAGCTGGACCCTCAATATTACCTTATAAAAAAAAATATCCGACATATCACCACCCTTTCAAAGTCGGTGTTAAACTGCCTCTATAGTCAGGTCATCTGCGTAGGTGAGTTCTTTGGTATTATATTCTGTATCCGTTGTGGATAGATTGCTTGTGAGGATGGTGCGTAATATAGATAAGAGTGTTGCTCTTTAGAATGATTCATTGTAAAGTCTTTTAGCTCTAGAAATCTAATTGTTTT
>NC_134784.1:44468758-44473758 GCF_046742065.1 Oratosquilla oratoria | reverse complement strand
TCAAAATCTCGCATATGGACAAACAGCGCACTAGAATCTTGTGCTGTTTTTACACTGTACTTGTATTGTTTACTCCTTGTTGAGAGTTCCTTGCCCGTTTGCCGAAGGTAATATTTTTTACAGCCTCTGCAAGGTATCCTGTATATGCAGCCACTTGAAACAGTGAATTTCTAATAATTATCTTCTTACAAGTATATGGATTATTAAATACAACTTTAATATTCCATATTTTTGGGATGTGAGGAACTTGAGTCGGATTGTTACTGAATGATGAAATCAGAAGGTTCTTATTTCAAAAGAGGGGGATGGTCGAACACTATAAAAAAAAATGTCGCTGCAGCAAGAGCGTGATCTAAAAAGCTTTAAGGGTATTTTAATCCAAGACCAACTTTAACAATATGTTCAAATTCCTCATCAATAAATTCGGAGCCACAAATACGAAAGGCACGTAAAAACATAGAAGAAAACACATAATATTTTACTTTATCATGTTGAGCAAAGTAATAATGAATATATGAATAAACATTAGTCGGCTTCCTATAAACACTAAATTTAAAATAATTTTCATTTCTATGAATGAGGTAATCCAGAAAGAGTAACTTACCATTACTTTCTAATTCAATAGTAAAATAGAAGGAACTAGAGTATTCAGATATTGTAAATATGCATTTAAATCCTCAGAGATAGGCCACAGGCAAAGAACATCGTCAACATATCTATACCAGATCGCATTTGGTGGCAAACTTTCACTTAATAGTTTATTTAAAAAAAAAATCTATATAGAGATCGCTAAGGACTGGAAAAAGAGGATTACCCATTACAATACCAAATTCCTGAGAATAAAGTTGACCATTAAATTCAAATTTACATTCTTTGATATATAGTTGGATAAGTTCAATGATTTTAGTTGAGGGCAACGGAAGTGAGAATTTGTCTAAAAATTCAGAGAGGAAAACAATTAAATCATCTACTGGAACTTTTTTAAATAAACTAGTTATATCAAAACTGACAAGTTTGAAATCATTACCTATTGTTAAACTCTTAAGTTTATGAACTAAATCAACATTATTTTTCATGTTTGAATTGGAAATTGTGCCAACCAACGGACTGAGTAAAGACACTAGCCATATTGATAAATTATATGAGATGGATTTCACTGAACTAATAATTAATTGGTCTTATAGGGTTCCCAGGTTTGTGTATTTTTACAAGACCATACATATAAGGGACAGAGGGCGCAATGGTCGAAAAACATTTGATTAAATCGTCTTTTCCCTTTAACATGGATTTCATTATCTTATCAAAATGGCTGTTCACCTTACTGAGAGGATTCGTGTGAAGTTTAGTGTAAGTCAAATCATCGGACAGAAGATCACTCATCTTGGCCAAATAGTCATCTCTGTTTAGAATAACTACAGCATTTGCTTTATCTTCATTGTAATATGTAAATTCTGATCTTTTTTAAGAGCTCTTAGAGCCTTCATAAACCTATTTTGACAATTAGGAAAACGGGGATTATTCAATGAAGCATAAACAATACTATTAAGTGAGAGTTTGCCACCAAATTCAATCTGGTATAGATATGTTGACGATATTCTTTGCCTGTGGCCCATCTCTGAGGATTTAAATGCATTTTTACAATCTCTGAATAATCTAGTTCCTTCTATTAATTTTACTATTGAATTAGAAAGTAATGGTAAGTTACTCTTTCTGGATTGCCTCATTCATAGAAATGAAAATTATTTTAAATTTAGTGTTTATAGGAAGCCGACTAATGTTTATTCATATATTCATTATTACTCTGCTCACCATGATAAAGTAAAATATTTGGTGTTTTTTTCTGTTTTTACGTGTTCTTCGTATTTGCAGCCCCGAATTTATTGATGAGGAATTTGAACATATTGTTAAAGTTGGTCTTGGATTAAAATACCCTTAAAAGATTTTTAGATCACGCTCTTGCTGCAGCGAAAAAAAAATAGTATTCAACCATCCCCCTCTTTTGATACTAAGAACCTTCTGATTTAATTATTCAGTAACAATCTGACTCAAGTTCCTCACATCCCAAAAATATGGAATATTAAAGTTGTATTTAATAATCCATATACTTTTAAGAAGTTAATTATTAAAAATTCACCAAGTGGTTTCAAGTGGCCGCATATACAGGATACCTTGCAGAGATTGTAAAAAGTATTACCTTGGGCAAACGGGCAAGGAACTCTCAACAAGAAGTAAACAATACAAGTACAGTGTAAAAGCAGCACAAGATTCTAGTGCGCTGTTTGTCCATATGCGAGATTTTGATCATTGTATTGACTGGTCTAATTCTTCATCCATTATGTCATGTGATTCATTTGCCAAAAGGAACATCATTGAAAGTTGTTTGATAAAAAAAAATCTGAAGGTTCTAACTTTAACATTAGCCATGGGATTTTTAAATTGGATCACTTTATAATTGACAAAATTTGTAATCATATTACATTTTTTCAAAATTCATTTTTTGTTCCCTTTTCTCTGTGTGTATTGTACCTTTTCCAGTTTATTTTCAAACCACTTACATTCCATGTGTGAATTTTTTCTTTTGTATTCCCCTGAAGATGTGAAATATCACGAAAGCGCTTGGGAATATTAGTTTCTTTTCCGGTTTCCTTTGTGGTTATTCAGAAATATATATGTATATATGTATGTATGTATGTATGTATGTATATATATATATATGTATATATATATATATATATATATACACGCACTTGCCTCCTATTTGAGCAGAATTCTTTACTCACTGTAATACCTGGGCTGAGAACCATAGAGAGCTTGATCCCATCTCCCATCTCCTAACAAATAACGGCTAGGCAGATTACTTGATAGAAGATGTTATCAAGTAAAAGATAGACCAGTATGATACACCCACCCAACAATCTACCCCACCAAAAGATATCATAATATTAAAACTAGAATAATTTTCATAATAAACACAAAAGATGAGTACAATAACCTTAAGAACATAATCAAGAAAGAAGTTACCCATCTCATCCGAATGCCAAAATTTATCTTAGAATGTTGTACAAGCCAACACTCACAATATCTTTGTTAATACAGAATAATGTAGCATCCATTACCCTTCGGGAGGCTACCACTAATGTAGTATATGAATTTACTTGCCGGGGAGGCCACTGTGACTGCTCCAACAACTACATTGGAAGGACTTCCACTACGTTGCGGCGCCATGTACAATATCAAAGAAACCAAGGATCAATATTCCAATACATTACAGAAGTACACAACATGAGGCCGTCCTTGTAGAAACTCCTAAATCAAACTGAAATCACTCGCCGAGAAAACGACATCAGAATACTTCAGATTGCCGAAGCCGTTTCCATCACTTGCCAACAACCTTCCATCAATGTTCAACAAAGTAAAAATTAATTTTACCATCCGCACACCCACATGAGGGACATGCCCTACATCACAATCAAAATACCCTTGAACCAACCACTCACCATTCAGCCAATCAGCAAGCAGGACCGGTTTCTAGGTCTTCTGCCTGGGCGCTTTGAGCTTCCGACCATCTCCCGGGATTACTCGGCCTACCTGCCAGCCAATGAATATCGAGTTTCACAGGTGCCCAAGTGCCTTGATCCAGAGTTCGGCTATAAATTCCCAAACCCTGGTTAACCATCCATAGTATTCTCAGGTAATAGCGCCCTTTATACACAACTATCTTTTCGTTTTCCTACAGACTTCTCTTTCCTTCCCACAAGCATCCCGCGCAAGTGAGTGGTCTTTTCTAGGTAGTTCATAGTCCATAGTATTCTCCAAACCTCCACTGAAGAAACATATAGCAGCCCACGCCCTGTAGAAGTCTCAGATTAAAGCGAAAAATCTTAATTTTGGTGAAATATAGTCAGCAGTGTCCACTATCACTATAACAAGATTAACCAAGTCGGCATTCAGCAGCACTTACCGAGAGCTATGCTACCTATCAGAGAGATATGAATAACTTCATCTAGTTCCTCTCTGGGAATAGTAATAAAATCTATGTATATATATATATATATATATATATATATATATACGTGTGTGTGTGTGTGTGTGTGTGTGTGTGTATATATATATATATATATATATATATATATATATGTATGTATATACATAAATACATATATATATTTTTTGGAAGAAAGCACACACTAGATTCGTCGACTGAAGTTCATTCCTACGTTGTTTCGAACCCTGTCCGGGGTTCGTCTTCGGGATAATAGGGTGGCAACAATAGGATATCTATATAAAAAGGGCATACCTGGTACACTGGGTTAGGTAACCCCAATAACCGTTACACTCCCAAAAAATACATAAAGTAGAACACTCAGTCACCGTAAATACATATCATATGGGTTAAAAATAGCGTAAGTAAAACACCCGAAAGTGCTTCCAGATGGAGACCGTATCGCATAATTCACAAATAAATATTGGTATCAAATGAAATGACATAGCAAATGTAATATTTAGACTAAAATATTAATGTGACCAAAATCATGCGACAAAACCTCCCAAGTACAAATATAATTCAAATAACCACCGCCTGCAATGCAAGAGAACAAAAAATACAATATAGAAATAAGCAGACGTAGAAAAAAAATAAAGAATGATACAATAGATAGGTGATTGGCCTATAAAAGAGTGTACCAAAAGTGTACATATCAGGTTGCACCGCAATACATTCATTAACATAAAGCTTGTTAGTACAACGTAGAATGAAATAAATACGTGACTACGGACCGAATCCCACATAACAGAATCAACTGCACCGCGAACTCAATCAGAAAAGCACAGACATAGTTTCAAGTGTGTAGATATAAAGAAAATCATTCCTGGTTGACACCATATCACGTAGTTCACAGATCCTTATTGGCGTAAACATGAAATGGAATAACAAATTTGTTTAGACTAAAACATATACATGTATATGCAACTAATGTGACAAAAAATAGTTATAGATAATT
>NC_134784.1:44456258-44458758 GCF_046742065.1 Oratosquilla oratoria | reverse complement strand
TGGTGCCAGTTTTGTTGTTGTTCTTTGTATTCTTTCTAATTTCTTATATTCTTTTTGGTACTGGGTGTCCATAGTGTTGCTGCGTATTCGAGTTTTGGTCTTATTAGTGTAGTTATTTATTTGTCTTTTTTTTATCATTTCCTCGTCCAAATAGGCAAATGCCACTTTTATTGACCTCAATAAATTGTAGGTTTCTCCGACTATTTTATTAATATGCTTATCCGGTTTCAAGTCTTTGCTGATCATCACTCTAAGGTATTTTTCCGAGTTTAGTTTTTTGACCTCTTCTTCACCAATTTTATAATTTCTCGATATTCTGTTTTTACTTTTTTTCCAAATTCCATTATACTACATTTCTTGATATTGAATTTCACTTCCCACTTTTGAGTCCACTTCCAGATATTGTCCAAGTCATGTTATAATGAGTTGCAATCCTCCTCAGTTTTTACTTTCTTTGGTATTTTTGCGTCGTCTGCAAAAAAATTCATATAAAACTCCACTCCTTCATCCATGTCATTTATGTATATGGCAAACATGATCGGGGCCAGTACTGATCCCTGCGAAACACCACTTTTCATTTTTTCCCAATTTGAGAATTTATCTCTAATTACTACTCTCATTTTCCTCCCAGTCAGGAAGTCTTTCATTCATTGCAATAATTTTCCTCTGATGCCATCTATTGATTCTATCTTCCTTATTAGTTTATTGTGTGGTACCTTATCAAATGCCTTTTGTAGATCCAGAAAGCCCAACCATCTTTCTCTTGTATTATGTCTATTAATCTTGTGTGTTTGTGTGTGTGTGTGTGTGTGTGTGTGTGTGTGTGTGTGTGTGTGTGTGTGTGTGTGTGTGTGTGTGTGTGTGTGTGTGTGTGTGTGTGTGTGTATTCACTTGGTCTTGGTCTTTGGTCTTTGGATTACGTGTTGGACTCGTGATCGACAGCTATTTCCCTCCTGGAAGAGAGCTCAGAGCTCGTAGGTCCGATCTATGGGTAATGCTTTGACCTTACACACCCACACACCCCCAACTCCCCGCCCACGAGAGTCAGAGTAACGACCCGAAGCGCAGCTGTACCGAAATCATTTCGGCCCTGGGCAGGATTCGAACCAAGCACTACGCGCACCACCATGCTCGTAGTTCATCGCTCTACCAACTGCGCCACCGAGTCGTGTGTGTGTGTGTGTGTGTGTGTGTGTGTGTGTGTGTGTGTGTGTGTGTGTGTGTGTGTGTGTGTGTGTGTGTGTGTGTGTGTGTGTGTGTGTGTGTGTGTGTGTGTGTGTGTGTGTGTGTGTGTGTGTGTGTGTGTGTGTGTGTTCATAATAGGAAAAAATCACGCACCTCTGACTTTTTCTTAATCCACTGAGGCCAAAAATCACGGAATCACGTCCATCTCACCACATTCAGAGGCCGAGGCGCCGGGTTATTTAGCCTGAACCCGAACGGTGACCTTTTAAAACCATAACCCGTTCCATGTCCTTCACCCCTATAAGCGAGATCCAACCCAAAGGGCTTCTTCCATCTCTCCAGAACAAAAAATAAGGAAGGGATAGGCCCAATCAAAAGCGACGAAAGTATCATGATAGAATCGGAGGAAAAAATAAGTGGAGCTTAACAAATATTTTCTCTCGGTGTTTACTAAGTACAGATTAGATAAGATACCTGACTGCGGTCGGATTTTCAGTTAAGATAAAAAAGTAGACTATCAAATATCAGCATTAGTAAGGCAGAAGTAGTGAAACAAATTGAAAGACTTAAATCTACAAAATCTCCGGGTCTAGACGAATTTTTTTCGAGCGTGCTTAAAGAGTATAAATTTGAAATCTGCCACCAGTTAACAGAAATATTTAATAAGTCTGTAGACACTGGTTTTGTGCCTATTGATTGGGGAGCAGGCAAACTTTGTTCCTGTTTTCAAAAAGAGAGATAAATAGTCTATATGCAACGACAGGCCAATCATTCTGACATCAGTTGTAAGTAAATTGCTTAAATCAATAATAATTAATACACTCAAAGATCACATCGAGAGACATAATTTGATTCGTGACTCACAGCATGTTTTCTCCAAGTGGAAGTCATGTGTGACAAATCATCTATGTTTTTACACTAACATATATAAGGCGTCAGATAACAATGATAGTTACAATGATATTTACCTTAACTTTAGCAAAGTATTCGACAAGGTGCCCCATGGCATAGAAAGAAAATTGTTAGAATAGATTAGAGCTTGGACCAGTGAAAAAAAAACGGATCACCATAAATGGTGTAAAATCTAGTGGAGTTCCCCAGGGCTCGGTTTTGGGTCCCTTATTGTTCATTATGTATATAAACGACTTGGACATTGGGGTTAATAGTGACGTTAGTAAGTTTGCGGAAGACACTAAAATCGTTTAAATACAACTAAAAGGCAAACATTCTGACATCAGTTATAGGTAAATTGCTTAAACCAATTGGATTAATAGTGATGTTAGTAAGTTTGCGGAAGACACTAAAATTGTCTATA
>NC_134784.1:44446258-44448758 GCF_046742065.1 Oratosquilla oratoria | reverse complement strand
CATACATACATACATACATACATACATACATACATACACAAATACATACATACATACATACATACATACATACATACATACATAAATACATACATACATACATGCATGCATACATACATACATACATACATACATGCATATAAATGAAATGCACAGTGGCAGACGAACCTTGGCATGAAATCATATATGATATTTTACGGTCGGATAAAACGTCGATGGTCGAAGCCTGCAATGAAAAAGAATTGCATAGACATGGAGTTATGTCCTCGGAAATCAGTGTATAACAAAAGTAAATGTTGACTGTAAAATCAGTTTTAGAAAGAGAGAACCTGACAAGTACAGTCTAGGGTGGCTGGCTAAGATTCTCCTAATGTTTACGTGTTCAGAATTGCCGTAAAATGTGTAAATCCCTTATGTTAATTTTTTCTATCGATACCGAAAAGATGCACTTATAATGAGCATGTCAATGATTTGAAATCTCCTGTCTGTCCCGAGTACAATACTTTATTTTCAATTCATCAGCAAATGCAAATTATAAGGTAATTCATTCTAGCAAAAGTCGTAAAGGAATTTTTAGGATTTTTTTTTTTTAACATAAATCTTACGATCTTAGAAATCTGGTGAATCCAACACCTGTAGTAGAGAAGCTTTTTCTCACTCTTAGCATATCACACCTGAGTAGGTTCAAAGTATCGAAAACCATAACAAAGGCAAGAGAACGCAGAATGGATAAATAGGAATGAAAGAGGAAATAATAAATGTTGAAGAAAGGGAGTGAAATAATTTCTTATATTGGCACGTCCACTTCTCAAGCCTTTATTCAGAATAAGGATTTCTATTTTGCTTTGGTTTTTTGTTCGCCTACCCATTAAAAACCGAGACTCCCCGCTGCTCTTGTTTAAGTAATGGCGTCTCTCTAATGGGTGTTATTTCCGCTGGGAAACTTGTTTGTGACATGAATGTGCGAATTTCAGTCGAGAAAGGAAAGACAGTGGTTGATAGAGTTTATATCGCAATGGGAAAGATACAAAAATGCTTTGAGAACGAGCAGGTGGTGAAAACTGTGTAAAGCCTCTGGTAAAGTAAAAAATATGGTGGTTGAAAACGGTCACATGCTTCTGGTGACAAAAGAAGACGAGATGAATAAGACCAAGGTGTAGTCATATAAAAATTAATTCCATTGAAATAAAACTATAATAGTCTCCAAATGAACAATTCACTTGTTCACGCATTACAAAGAGATCAGAATGATTGTACGATGCACATTACATTTAAACAATGTCGTTTGTACGCCACACATTTGATCCTTATGTATTTGAATGTAGAGGTATTGAAGGTGCTAAGAAAAAATAGGAAAACGAAAGTAGAATAAGAGAATAAAAATCTCATTCTAATACATAAGAAGAATATAGAGGATGTAAGTTAAAAGAAAGGAAAGGACCGAGATGATACATGATAAGATGGAAAATCTAAAAAGCTGATGCAGATTAACTTGTTGAGCGAAAGTAGAATGCTAATGCACAGAAACAAGAACCCTACAAAAGTATCCTACAGGTAAATGAGGAACTGTGAATTAGAGAAAAAGTAATAGAACAAAATTTATGCAATAATGTTAAATATTATGATAAGAGATGAAATAAAAAAAATAGCGAAAGAAAAAGAAGCTAATCCCATCGAAGGCAATTGTTGTGTAGATAAGAGTAGATACGAGACAAAGCAGAAAAATGAGCGCTGTGATATTTCCAAAGAAACTCCTCCTACCAGGGGGAGACCAAAAGAAGCAGTTAATGGCTGCAGTGGAAGACACAAAATAAACCCAGATAACATAATGACTCCCTGGTCTAAGAGGGAGCGTCAAGAAGGCGCCAAAACCAAGACAAGGATGCATTAGCACCTTCTTTGCAGTAAAAAACTTTATCCATGCTTGTCCTTGATAAAGCCAGAAATTCTATTCGGCTGACGGGAGGGTCTGAAGTAAACTAGAAGTTCGCAATTGATGAAGACCTCCTTCTGCCTGAGTCCACACCTCAACTGAGGAAATATATCTAGCAATTGCTTGAAAAAGTCATCATATTCAAAGGGTTAAAGATACGTGGAAGGAAAATAAGTAATACTGAAACGTAGTCTGGCTGGTCACAATATTATGAGTTCATGATCACTATATAAATTTTCAACAACTTTCTTTACATCAAGTCCAAGACAGAAATCATGAGCATGAGATTTTCTTTGCACAAAAATTTGAATGAAATGCAAATGAATAGGTCGTTAATCATTACATGAATTGATAATGTTTAATGAACTGATATTGATGAAAATATTCTGAGCGCTGCTGTCTCGTTTCTACGGGCAAATGTACAAGAGACAAAGACTTACTTAAGAACACTTTTGGCAGTTCATAAGAATCATAGACCACTTTCCATTGATCTTGATATAAAAAGTTTATATATATATATATATGTATATACATATGTATGTATATGTATATGTATATATGTATGTA
>NC_134784.1:44431258-44436258 GCF_046742065.1 Oratosquilla oratoria | reverse complement strand
TGTTTCAAATGACATATGTCGATTTTTTTTCACTTTCGTATATCAAAACAAGCGTTAATGATTCTACAATGCGCCATAGTGAATTTAATTTTTTCTGGATTGGTGGCTGTTGCACGAATTTACACAAAAGTGAAATGGTAGAGCCAATCCGTAGGGCTTATCGGTAACTCATAGACTATTCATAGCATAAAAGTGCATAGATGCGTCAAAAGCTGGGTAGGTGTATTCGTACGAATAGCTACAAGAAGAATTCTCTGGATTTTCAGCCTTGCCGGAAATGCTCCCATTGAAACTGAAATGAGTTTAACTAGTTGCCGTCAACTAAGACTCCAGCACTTACAAGAAGTTCAATATAGTTATGAAACATAGGCGTTTCCATTGTAAGCTGATGAAAAACTGGAGAGGTAAAGCCACATGTAAATGTCACATTGTGACATGAATGACTTAAGACATTGGTTATATTGTATTTAGAATAAAATAAATATTACGGCAAAGTAAGATTTACTCCTATATTAGTTTACTAAACGCATGTGAAAAATACCTAGTTTAGAAAAGTAAATATAACACTCAATTCATAAAATACATCACGAAACTGAAATATTGACAGTAGGATGTTATGAATTTACATATCACTAGTGAATAATGATTTTCTCATTCTGTTGAAAACAATAGATTTGTTCATCTACGACTCCTTCACGTGTGTTTTAGACTATTTCCGTACTTTTTTCATTGATTTTTCACCTAATCTTGACTTGCTGTCTATGAGCTGAAGCTTAGTTGTAAGTCAGTAAATCTAGCTTTTTTGAAGTCATGTCGTCTGAAACTGTTTTCCAGTTTGAACCCAATTAGACTGTAATCACTAGATGTAAAGGTTACATCAATTCTACGTCAGTTATCATGTTTTAGTGGCTAGTGATCAGTAAAATGAATATATTCCTTTTCCTTGTGATTTCCTTCACATGCTGCATTGAGTAATTGGCACTTATAAAGTCTATTTAACGACTATTTACACTGTCATATTGTTTTAGTGAGCACTCACGTGCTATTTTATCCTATAGTTTCTCTTCATCAGTTTGTCTAAGGAAAATCTTGTCCCATATTCATCATTTGATCTAAAGGTGAAAGCTTTCCCGTTTTCTTTTGTCTCCAGCAATTTTTCGTCCATGTTCTTTCCATATTATCATCTCCCGGATCCTCCACGAGAGTTTCCTCCCTTACATATTCAGTGTTGACAAGGCGGTCCCTATGGGTCCTTCTTCGCAAGCTAGACTCTGTAAACAGATTCCTCGTGATTGTTTACGTTGGCGAGGGACCGCGCAAAGCCGCGTTAAATGAGATCATTCGAGTTCCAAAATCTTCGCACCGTAAGCATGTATTTTCTAATTATATTACAGCTGTGCAGTTATTTTGGGAAACGAGGCTTTTAAAAACTAATATGATATATCACGGAATAATATGTAGTTAATTCACTGTTAATAATGAAAAACTGAAATATGACAAAGATTTTCAATGTATTGCATTCAGGAAATATGGTGAAAGAAAAAAAACTGACAATCGCATAATAAAAAGTGAAGTATATAAGTTGCTAAGTGATTAAGTACACATATTACAATAGTACGAGAAAGCAAAAGATTAAGTAACCAGTGAACCTAATACAGAAAAGTGTTTTAGAATATTCTTTTTATTACATAATAGATACCGGTATGCTTTGGATCGGCATTACTAGATTGAAATAAGTATACATTACCATGATGTTATTTGGTATTATTACGAAGATGTCATCTACATACCTAAACCAGTCTGTGGGGATAATGGATAGAGGTACCAATTGGTTTAAGGGATAGATATAGTGCTGAATATCGGCATTTCAGAAATAAGTAAATGTCAATAAAAGCAACGAATGAGTGTACTCGTATTGTGTGAATCAATTTTCACATTTATCTGCTATGTAATGGAGTGAAGCTTAGGTGATGAATAAGAGATTAGAATCGTCATGTAGAAAGCAAGTTTTTTGAGTTTGCGTTATAGATGTAAGAAAAAGGATTCCTCGTATACAGCAATCAAATAGGCAAGTGATAAGTAGTTAACGATAATAACTACATAGAGAAAGGAATTTATTTATTTACTTATTTTATTTCCATTTTTTTTTTTTTCTTGTTTAGTTTGAAAAGAATATTGTATAAAAATAAACATGGATAAAGGCAAGATTTTATATTGGCATCTTTCTAAGTTTTTTATGGATAAAATAATAAAAGATAGAGTTCTGACCATAAAGGATGTGGCAGATAGATATATTGGTCAGTTCATAAGAAAAGTGAAAATGCATTTTGTAAAAATTACAGGGATGAGGAAAATATAGCATGAAAATATGATAAAAAAAAAACTGGATAAGAGAGAGGAAAGAGATGTAACCCTAGAGAATTAGAAAGAGTGAGTAAAAGAGGTAACTTGGAATATAATGGAAATAGTTTATATAAAGTAAGCCAAGATGTGAGAGAGGATGAAAGCAGAGGAAAAAGGAAAAATTGGCGAGACGAAAATTCAAGAAAGTTAACATTAAGAGAACATAAGAAGAAGAAGAACATAAGAAATATAGGAGACTGCAAAAGACCATAAGGCCTACACTAGGCAGCTCCGTATCCATCACCACCTGTCATCCCCATCCATAAAGTTGTCTAATCGTTTTTTAAAACAGCTGATAGTTTCAGCGCTTACTACATGGTTACTAAGTTTATTCCATTCATCGACCACCCTATTAGTAAACCAATTCTTGCCTATTTCCTTCTTAAATCTAAATTTGTCCAGTTTATACCCATTACTGCGAGTCCTGCCCTGTTGTTTTATTATGATGACCTTGTTTGCATCACCCTTGTTATAGCCTTTGATCCACTTGAACACTTCTATTAGATCACCCCGCACTCTGCGTCTTTCCAGAGAGTGTAAGTTTAGGTGCCTATGCCTCTCTTCGTAAGGCAAATTTTCGAGTCCTTGTATCATTTTGGTCATTCTTCTCTGTACTGATTCTAGTGAATTTACGTCCATTCTGTAGGACGGAGACCAAAACTGTACCGCATAGTCAAGGATGGGTCTAACTATCGCTAGATAGAGTTTAATAATTACCTCTGCACTTCTATTCGTTACCGTCCTAGCAATGAAGCCTAATGCACTGTTAGCTTTATTTCTGGCGCTAATACACTGCTTCCTGGTTTTAAGGTCCGGACTCACCAGAACTCCCAAGTCCCTCTCGCACTCAGATTTTTCTAAAAACGTGTTATCTAAGTTGTATCTATTTTCGGGGTTGTGTAGCCCTACGTTTAACACGCTACACTTAGAGATATTGAAGTTCATTTGCCATTTCACCGACCATTTTAACAGCTTATTAAGGTCATCCTGCGGAATCTGGGCGTCGTCTCCTGACCTAATTAGGCGTCCTATTTTAGTGTCGTCCGCAAACTTACTAACATCACTATTTAACCCTTCGTCTAAGTCGTTTATATACATAATGAACAACAAGGGACCCAAAACCGAGCCCTGGGGGACCCCGCTAGTAACATTGCCCCACCTAGATTTTATTCCATTTATGGTGACCCGCTGTTTTCTGTTACTAATCCAAGCTCTAATCCATTCTAACACTTTTCCTCCTATGCCATGGGCTTTGATTTTATTTAGTAGTCTCTGGTGTGGCACTTTGTCGAACGCTTTGCTAAAGTCAAGGTAAATAACATCGTAATTTTCATTGTTGTCTGACGCCTTATATACCTTAGTGTAAAAGGATAGAAGATTAGTCACACATGACTTACCCTTGGAGAAACCATGCTGTGAATCACGAATTAAATTATGCCCTTCAATGTGTTCTCTGAGTCTATTTACTATTATTGATTCAAGCATTTTTCCTATAACCGAAGTCAAACTGATTGGCCTGTAGTTGCATATAGACGATCTATCTCCCTTCTTAAAAACAGGAACAACGTTTGCCTGCCTCCAAGCAGTTGGAACAGAACCAGTGTCTACCGATTTATTGAATATTTCAGTTAACTGGTCGCAGATTTCAAATTTACACTCTTTAAGCATTCTTGGAAAAATTTCGTCTGAACCCGGAGATTTTGTACCTTTAAGTCTGTCAATCTGCTTGACTACTTCTTCTTTACTAATGCTGATATTAGTTAGACTACTTTCTTCATCCCCTCTGAAAATCGGATCGCAGTCAGGTACTTTATCTAACCTCTCATTAGTAAACACCGATAGAAAATAATTGTTAAACTCCTCACTCATTTTTTCTTCCAATTCAATCATGACATTTTCATCGTTTTTAATTGGTCCTATTCTTTCTTTATTTTTTGTTCTATAGAGGTGCTTGACTGGCAACCTTGATTTCATAATTACGTTTCGCTGAACGTGTATTCCTTTTAACCAGCTTTGCCATTTCGTTATATCTTGATCTAAGGTGTGATTCCCCGTTTTTCATTTTTACGTAAAGTCCTCTTTTCATTCCGATCTCATGTTTCAATCTGTCCGTCATCCATTTGGGAGTATTACTATTTTTCCGTATTGACTTTAGGGGGATAAATGTATTTTGTGCATTAATAATTAGATCAGTTAGATTGTTATACATTTCATTTAAATTACTGACCTGACTGTTGGGCCCTCGCCCCCAATTGACCTGACCTAAGGTATGCGTATTACCCTCCTTGACCCAGACCTGACCTAAGGTATGCATATTACCCTCCATGACCCACACCTGACTACCAGCCCCGCAACGAGAATCAAGAATGTCTGAAACGTCCGCCTGGCTTTTCGTATTCAATTTCAAATAGGTTTTTATATTGGGTAAGTTTGGCTTCCTGAAGTCTGGTACTTGAACGTTATTCGTACTTTTTTTTCCCAAATAACATTGAATCTTATTTCTTGATGATCGCTAAAGCCTAGACTATCTCCCACTATTACGCTGCTAATTTGGTGCTCATTATTTGTTAGAATTAAGTCCAGGGTATTTTGTCCCC
>NC_134784.1:44418758-44426258 GCF_046742065.1 Oratosquilla oratoria | reverse complement strand
TTATATATATATATATATATATATATATATATATATGCATATACCTATACGTATGTATATATGTATATATATATATATATATATATACAGTATATATATATATCTATATATATGTATATATACGTATATATATATATATATACAGTATATATATATATATATATATATATTCATATATATACATATATATATATGCATATATATACGGTGTATATATATCTATATATATATATATATATATGTATATATATATATATATATATATATATATATATATATATATATATACCTTCTCTAGCCCTGATACTTGGATTCATGCTTTGAAAATTGCTGTTACATCGGATACCAACTTCCTTACGGTTTTTATAGACATTGGTTCCTCAGTCAACATAATATCAATTCACTTTCCATAAATTCCTCTGCACAAAAGTGTATAACCATTTTGGAACTCCCCAATATTTATCTTTACAATGTTGATGGTATCCAATTTCCAGTGATTGGTAAAGTCACTCTTGATGTTAGTTTCTCCACCACTACCCCCTCTATTCCAGTTACCTTGTACGTAGCTGATGTTCATTTCCCTGGTGACATACTCATAGGTTTGTCCTTAATGAAGGAGCATGATATTTCTATTTATCCTTCCCAACATGGTATAATTTATTCAAATCATTTCTTCGCTGCCTTGCCTTCAACCCTGTCAATTTGTGCTGTTAGTAATATTCACGTGACCGAGCGGTCTTCCACAGACCCCGTTTCCACTTCAGATGTAAGTACCACTTTCCTTGATAATAGCCCTGTTTCTTCACGTGAAGATATGACTACTTCTCAGAGTCTTTTACCTACCTATACCGTCTTGCCTGCTGTGGACATGTCTTCTCGCCGCAATCGGCGTATTCATTCTTCCCCGCATGTCTAAATCAGCCAGACTTGAAACAAAGCACCCTTTAAATAACGTTGGCATTTCTCCTACTGAGGATCCCTCCTCCCCTCTCTTGGATGAACTTTCAACTGACTCAGCCCCAGTCCCTCGTGTGATAACGCATTCCAAATACACTCACGCAGTACTACTCAGCCCTACGACTCTGCATCCTCGTGAGTACACAAAACTTCACATCCGCGTTTTCTAACCCAAGGAAAGCGACATAGTATATATGCCAGAAACCATCCGTTTTAAAGGCATATCTCTGTTTTCAGCCTTATGCTCCACTTCTAAGAAAGGTCATACCCAGTTGCTTGTTGCCAATGACACTAACGCTCCCCTCCAACTTAATAAGGGTACAAACATATGTGACTTTCTAGTGTACTCTTCTCGTGTTCAAATCATGGATAACCAGTTCATTACTCTTCCTATTTGTATCACCTCTTCTGATGTGCTTCCATAACGTGAACACATTCTTGAATCTCATTTGAATTCACTTGATTTCCCTAATGGACAAGAAAATTTACTTTCACTTTGCAATAACTTCAGCCGTGTTATTACTCTCCCTGGTGAAGCCCTTTGGTGTAACCGATCTAATTCAGCATCATATTCCCGTTAGCCCAATATTCCTGCACACATAATGCCTCGTAGCACACGGAAAGTGCTTAACATGCTCATTGATGACGTTATTGCTCGACATCATCGAACTTTTAATTTCTGAGTGGAACTTCCCATTTTTCATTATTCCTAAATCAGATGATTCTTCCCACCATGTTGACTTTAGAGGGCTCAATAAATTAACTGTTCCGGATTGCCATCTGACCCGGTATTACAAAACCTTCTTCTCTCCGTAATTGAAAACTACGCTGTCTTTACCACTCTCGACCTTATGTCTGGATATTCTCAAACCCCCTTTGATACTAAATCCTGTTCTTTTACAGCCGCAGTACACCAAATGGACATTTTCATTTCAAATTTTAGCCATTTTTTTCTAGTCCATCTGTTTTTACACGTCTCAAGACTGATCGGTGGGAACGTCTTCATCTATCTTGATGATACACTCATTGCCTCAGAGTTTGCCTTAGACCACTTACAGACACTACAAGCTGTCTTCTCTCGACTGACAAAGTCAGGACTTAAACTGGAGTTAACAAAGTGTTCCTTAAGAAGGAAACAAACTTCCTAGGACATGTACTTAACGCACATGGTATCATTACGGCCAACGACAAGGTGAAAGCGGTCGTTGATTTCCCTCAACCTACCTCAGTAGAACACGTCCGCTCCTTTTTAGGCTTCTCAGGTTTCTATATGCGCTACATTTCCGGTTACACTACTATAGTTGCACCTCTCACTTCACTACTAAAGAAGGATACTCCCGTCGTTTGGACTCCTGAGCATGATAGAGCATTTGCCGCTCTCAAAACTGCCTTAACTATGGCCCCTGTTCAAGCATTTCCAAACTTCAAACTTCCCTTCACATTGTACACTGATGCATCCTATTCAGGATTAGGTGCAGTTCTCATGCAACAACATGAAAAACACTTCTGTCCCATTGCATACGTCAGTCAAACACTTAACGAAGCAGAATCAAATTACTCTGTCACAGAAATTGAAGCTCTTGCTATAGTTTATGCCCTCAGACATTTCAAAGACACCATTCTTGGATACGAAATGCACGTCTACACTGACCACCAAGCCATCTTACATTTGTTCTCTGGTAAAAATCTATGAGGCAAACTTGCTCGTTGGTTTTCCTGACAATTCAGTTCATGCCAGCCTTCCATTATGTTCATGGTAAAGCAAATCAAATTCAGTTGCTGATGCCCCCAGTAGGTATGTTGATGTCATTTCTCAGTCTCCCACGTCAGTTAAGGGGACCCCCGCCCAAAATCTTTTTTTCTGAAGGATCTTGCTGATTTTTTCTGTGTGATATCTAGGTCTGAGGAAACCTTCACAGCATGAGTTTTATTCAGATCTGACGAGTAGTTTTTTATTTTTTAATAAAAAACGTAAAAAATACCATATTTTTGGGCTTCTTTCAAATCCTATCTCCTCTTACAATTTTTATTCGATGTCTTTCATTTTACAGCAAAAGAATCTTCTACATATATAAAAAAACAAAATAGAAAGCTTTTTTTAATATCTTTGTTTAACGCCGAGGAAAAAATATATAAAAAACAAATTATCGAAAAAAAGCAAATTTTTGACTTTGACACGTTATTAGAAAAAATTATTTAACATTTGCAAAAAAACTCTCTATTTTATTTTTTGTCATTTATCTAGCTATTAATAGAGACCTCATATGCAAAAATCGGTTGAAAATTGAGGGAGGAGATAGACTTTGAGTATCAAAAACTTACATTTTTCAGAAATGAGTGTTAAAGTTTTTTTTTTTTTCCTTAGTTTGACTAAATTTTACATTGGACCTCCTAAGACCCATTGAAAACAGGTTCCATTGTATTTTCATGATGATTTTGCATCTTTCAAGTAACTCAGGCACTTTGTACCCTCCTACAGTGTAGGATATTATTCACTCAAAGTGAGGGTCTCATAAGCCGCCACCTCACTCTTTGTCGCAAAGTTTGAGTTCTTGGTCTAGAATGACCCAGCAAGGTAGTCTGATTGCTGGGATTCAGCTCTCTTTCTTTTCTTGGGTTTCCTTTCTGGTGTTGGAACAGGCTCTTGCCGCATCAGGGACATCACTGTGAGGTTTGAGACTCTAAACCCAAGGTGTTGCAACAAGGAGGCATCCTTGTAGCCACTTGTTAGCAAACAGTTGTTTGCGTAAAGACAACTTGTCTGATATAGGTGTAGAGGACAGAGGATCAGGTGCTGAGGATGTGGATGTAGATGGAAGGGAGAGAGCTGCTGGAGGGAGTACTAGTGGCGGAGGTGGTGATAACAAAGTTGATGCTGGGGTTCTTTCTTTCTCCCCTTGAGTTGCTAATGTAGACGTTCTTATCTTCTGCAAGTGTGCCTTTTGTTTGGATAGCTTAGGCATGGCTAATATCTTCAAATATCTCTTCACTGAAAAATAGATGCGAATTTCACACGGCAAATTAGTGAATGCGGCAAGCTAACGTGTACATGTCCTTTACTTTGTAAGGCTCAGGCCACTGCCAGTCGTACAGGCTGAACTTCCTCACACCACATACTCACGTGCATGCCGGACGTAAGAGAAAACTTTATGAGTGTATCAAACGCAAAAAAATAGGGTAAAATATGGTCAAAACGTATGTAAACAATGGTCGTGCGCAGCATGTGGCTGCCGGGGGGAGGGAGGGTAGGCCCTTTAAACCCTTTAAAAATGGCGGTACGATAAAAACACTTTACCAGCATCTAGAGCAATATCCCTACTATGTATTTATGCAATAAAAAAAATCAAATTTTTCTTAAATCTGGGGGCGGGGGGTCCCCTTAACTTAACTCAGAAACTCATTAATGCTGCCCAGCGTTCAAATCCACTGCGGAAGCATATGATATTCTTCTTGGAATCTGGTGAAACTACAGACATTTCAAACTTCCCCCTCACTTAAAAAACTATACGCTTATTGATGATGTCATGTATCATAAAGCAACAATGGCTCATAATCACGAACCACACCGTTCAGTGAATAAGTTGGTAGTTCCTTCTGCCCTGATTCCTGAAGTGCTCCACCTTCTCCATGATCCACCTATTACTGCACACCCTGGCAAGGATAAATGCATTGAACAAGCCAGATTATAGTTTCTCTGGCTATCCTTGCTGCAATATATCCATGCTTACGAAGATAAGTGTTCTTCATGTCATTCCCACAAAGGTAACATTCTATGTCAGGGCCTTCTCTTAATTTATCAACCACCGTATAAACCCTTTGATACTGTGGCTATTGACATTCTTAACCTCCCCCCTACCCCCAATGGGATCTAATACTTGTTCGTCAGCATAAACCCCTTTTTCCGAATTCTGCACCCTTACCCCACTCTCAGAGAAGACTGCACAACACGTTGCACATGTTCTCATTGACAGACTCATTTGTCCTTTCACTACTCCTAAAACCCTTCTTTCTGACAACGGTACGGAGTTCAATAATGATATTCTTGTTGCCATCTGCAAAAAAAAATGATATTACAAAATGCAACATCCTCCTCTATCATCCCAATTCAAATGGCCTTGTTGAACGCCAAAATCGTAAGATCATAAATGTACTCCATCATCATGCTTCTGACCTACATCTCTCTTGGGATGAGCATGATCCTATCATTCAAGCTTGGACAAAATGCTCTCATATGATCTAATTGCTTCAGATTTAGGGCCTGTTTACATTTTCGATGACTATGTTAAAGTTAAAATGTCCAATTTCAGCTCTCTCATCAAGAGAATTTATGATTCGCTTACTCTCGCGAAGGAAGACATGTCATGACTTCATTGCAAATCTGCAAAAACTTTCTCCTAAATTTCTTGGCCCTTACAGAATCATTCAGAATGAATCAGGTAATAGAATCAGAGCATGCTACCTGCATGACTTCCAAGAAGCTGTATTGTACCTTGATCACAAAAAGAAAGTTCCCCGTGGCCTCGATTTGGATGATATTCCTCCTGTTGACCCTCACCCCTCTTCCTAGGACCAGACTCCCTCTACATTACACCCTCTCCCCACCTCAAATGCTAAACCTCGTTATGCCCTCCGAAGTCGTACCACCATTCCCTGAAATTTTCTTTCCTTCCTGATGTATTCCAAAAGTACTGTCTACTTCACGTATACTTCCTGTGTACTTTCTCTGTACTTTCTAAGTTTCTTAGTTTTAAGTGGTATACACTCTTTTACACATTTTACACATGTTCAGTTCACATTGTACTTCATTTCTATGTAATCTCTTCTGTTGCATAGATCGACCTTGTACACTCGTCGCTGAGGGCAGCGCCGCATAGTAGATCGAGCCTTATGTAGGCCATGCATGCCAAACTTAAAAACACACACACAGAGACATATATACGTACGCACCTACATGCATACATACAACAAGAGTTTTACACGCACTCGACATCTGCCAACCACCACAGGTTTCTATAAATAGCCTATTTTCTCTACAGACAAACAACATATTAGCATAACATTTACATTTTACGTAGCATTGCATTGACACTATTTACACATCATTCCGATTTATAAGTTACACAAGAGTACATATTACAGTTAAACTGCATATCATTTGTGTATTGTAAATACTGTATATAAGACATGAGTACATGTAGTAGTTATGATTATAGAAACATATAGTGTAAACTTAACTTCTTTAATTATACGGCTTTAATATTATTTCGCTGTTGTAGTTGAAAATCTAGACTATATATATGTATATATATATACATATATATATATTGGAGTAACGCGGCAAAATATTTTCTTTAAGGCATATTGAATTGTATGCAACAATGGAGGCCCTAAGCGACACCTTCAGGATACCCATAATATTCCAATCACCAGATCCATCCTAGTGGACAATACCACCATTTTAGACCAAGAAAGTGACAAGCGCCACCTTGCCCTCCTTGAGGCCCTCCACATTAAATACAGCCAACCTACACTGAACACCCAACAGGAAGCCCCCACCACCCTTCCCAGCCTCAAACCATTCAGAATCCGTCAAACCAGACAACCCAGCTACGAGACAAATCAGCAGCCACTCCGTCCCCGACGGACACTCAGGCCACAGTAACGGTTATCTGAGTGTCCTTTCCCAGTGGTCACAGTTCCCCTTCTCGCGTGCCCTTCCCCGATATTCAACGTGTCCTTTCCCAGTTTTAGACCAAAATAACGGTCAACCTCTTCGTAATCTTTCCTAGTGTTTACTTTCTGTATTTATAATCATCCATTTCTTTGCTATTGTCACAACTGAAAATGCTAACTGTGATTAGCGAAACGTCTTGTATCCTGTTCTACCCATTAGATGGCTTCTATCGGCAACTTGGTTTTTTCTTTACCTCTCCATGCTAGAGAGATCTTTAGAAGACTTGAAACTCTTCATCGGAAACTCATCAGAGCTCAATTTGCTGTTGCATACAATTCAATATGTCTTAAAGAATATATATATATATATATATGTGTGTGTGTATGTGTGTGTGTGTGTGTGTGTGTGCGTGCGTGCGTGTGCGTGTGTGCATGTGCGTGTGCGTGTGTGTGTGTGTGTGTGTGTGTGTGTATGTGTGTGTGTGTGTGTGTGTCAAATAACCAGCCCGGCGTCGTGAGACTCGATCCTGGGACCATATGCTAGCCCATCGCTCTATCAAAGGATTACAAAGGAGCATGCCGACAGGAGACCTTTTGGTCCATAACTAAGCCGGATGCGAAAAAAAGATAATCATGATAAATAGATAAATGAATAAATAAAATTATGATAATATAAATAATAATAAATAAAGTAAATAAATAAATACATAGGTATAGTAGAATAATGAACAAACAGGTAAATAGTAAATAATAATAAATTTATAGATAACTAAATATAAATGAAAAACAAACAAATGATAATAAACAAACAGACAAACAAATAAACAAATAAAATAAATTGCAGGCATTACAGCATGTTGCTTAGATGTT
>NC_134784.1:44406258-44408758 GCF_046742065.1 Oratosquilla oratoria | reverse complement strand
CCCATTTGAGTCGTGCGAGGCGACAAAAAATGGGACTTTGATAGGACTAGGCATCCTTCTCCCTGTAGCCCCACAGGTGACATTTCTAAAGAAGTAAAGGCATAAGAGGGTCTAGGAGTTTTCCAAGCAGTACCCTAAGGTTTGGGTCTTTTAATGTGCGTGGATGTGGTACAGACGAGAGTAAAATGGAAGAGATAGGTAGTAGTTTTGTGAGAAGAAAGATGGATGTGTTGGCTTTGAGTGAAACTAAAATGAAAGGAAAGGGCAACTGTGAGTTTGGGAGTGTAGTTGGGAGGTTCTCCTGAGTGAAGAGAGGACGAGGAAGAGAAGGGGTGGCTATACTAGTAAGTGAAGATATAGTTAAGTGTATAGTGGAAGAAGGTTTCTTCAAGATTAATGTGGATGAAGGTGAAACTGGGAAGGGAGATGTGGTTTTTGTAAGTGCGTATGGGCCTGGTAGTGAGAAGTTTGTAGAGGAAAGGGAGGTTTTTTGGATGGATTTAAATGAGTGCATATAGGGATTAGGGAGAAATGTCAATGTAGTGGTATTGGGAAGCCTTAATGCTAGGGTAGGAAATGAACCAATAGACTGAGTGATTGGAAAGTGTGGAGTTCCAGGAAAAAAATCGTAGTGGAGAGTTGATGGTGGACATGTATCTAAAAAGAGAGTTGATGATAGAAAAAAACAATGTTTAGGAAGAAAGTCAAGCAAAAGTACACATGGGAGAGGGTGGTGGATGGAAGGGTGGTAGATGGAGCGTTAATGGACTATATAGTAGTAACCAGGAGTATAGTAGGAAAAGTTAAGGATGTACATGCTCTATGGGGAAACAGTGGGGGAATATCAGATCATTTTTGGTGAAAGGTAAGTTGAGAGTGGAGGATAGATGGAGAAAGAGGAAAAGAACAGAAGGTAGGTAGGTGTTTAGAGTAAACTGCTTAAATGAGAAAGAACACTTTGGCAGGATCTACAAGAGGCTGTCTCCATTGAGTTTTTCTGACTGCAAGTCATCTAGAGAGGGCCATTCCACTTTCTTGTAGTGTTCATTATTAGCCCGACTGTCCTGTAGGCAAAGAAAACATGAATACTTGGTGTACACACCCTGTAATCCAAGTAAGAAGGCGTGCTTTTTAAAATGATCACAAATATCCCATTTACACTCATCATAGTTTACCTTCTCGAGAAGCAGGGATGATCACTGATTCCCATTATGTAATAGAACAGCTTGAGGCTTTTTGTAGAACTATCTATAAACAGTCGCCATTGTTCAGGGTTGTGATCAATTCCCATAGCTGTAAATAAACCAGTAATATCTTCGCAGAAGCAGAGACCCTTATCTATATCAAAGTATATTTCGAATTCCTCATGGCGCTTCCTGCATACTGTTGATCTACAGTCCTCTCCCAACAGATTCCATTCACTCAGTCTGGATGCTTAAAGTTCAGCTCCTGACTTATGAGGCCCAAGTCCTTGATGAGCTCATCCAGTTCACGTTTATTTAGAAAGTGTGGGCGGGTATTTAGTCTTGGCTCAAAATTTTCATCTATTTTTTCATTGTCACAACCTTCTCACTCTTCAAATGAGACCTCCATTATATCCTCTACCTGAAAAAAGGATGCATTAAGTAACTGGAACATAAATATGAAATATATGTGTAATTACATTACAAGAAAACATAGCATATATTTGGAAGATTTCAATATTGATTCTGTTAGAAAAAAAAAAGAGTTCACAATTTGATAAGATTTACTTACATTATCTGGTATCGTGGAACCAATAAGGTATCATCATGTGACACAGGTACATATGGGATATGGAAGGAATTTTCTTCCTTTAGCTTTAATGTACTTTGCAAAAGTAGCAATCATCGTGAAGATTTTTTAGCTCTCACCAAACTCTCGGCACAGCGAATGGTATTGTTTTTTTTTTCATCTCTCAGCCACGGATCTTAATTTGATCGAAAACATACACAATCACATGAGGGGCACATGGTTTTTCTTGGTCACCCATACTCATTCCAAAATAGAGTCTATAAGTAATCCAGTACTTCGCACCTATCACAAATTTATGTGATACATGTTTAGGTCCAACAAAGAAACCACACACATAATAGAATGAATCTGGTGAATTCCTGCATCCTCTTGTAGCGATGGTCAAGAACGTCAATATTTATAGTATAAACATGAAAAAGGGAAAAACGTAAGCGACAATTGGAAGTGTGTTTTACTGTACCCCATACACTTCTTTATTTAGTATATTTTTCTATATCACTGAAACAGTCAATGGTAGAAAAAACAAGTATATATTTGTAACCAGCGCAATTTTTCGCTTTAGAAACAGTAAAAAAAATAAAAAAAAATAAAATTAAAATAAAACTTTTGTGAAACATTATTACCAAGTGTTATGAAATATTCAATTATTTCTTACACATACACACACACACACACACACACATACATATATATATATATATATATATATATAAATACACTGAATGGT
>NC_134784.1:44393758-44396258 GCF_046742065.1 Oratosquilla oratoria | reverse complement strand
AATGAAGGGTATGTCTTTCTTAAGGAGTGACGTCAAAGGTGCTGCTACACTAGCGTAACCTTGAATGTAACGTCTGTAAAATCCTGATAGACCAAGGAATGAACGTACGTGATCTACGGAAGTAGGACGTGGGAATTCAGTGACTGCCTTGACCTTGTCCTGTGAAGTTAATATTCCTTTGGAATTTAGGACGTGTCCTAAGAAACGTATTTCCTTCTGAAGGAAGGAACACTTCTTAAGTTTCAATTTGAGACCTGCTTGTTCTAGCCGCGAGAACACATTGTGTAGAGTGTGTAGATGTTCGTCAATGGATTTGGAAGCTATTATGACATCGTCAAGATACATGAAAACAGAATCACCAATGAGACCATTAAGTACTTGATGCATGAGGCGTGTGAATACTGAAGGGGCTGAAATGAGACCCATGGCGAGTCGTTTAAACTGATAGTGTCCTGTGGGTGTGCTAAAAGCTGTCAGAGGCCTCGACTCTGGAGCAAGGGGGATCTGGAAATATCCCGACATAAGGTCTAAGGTGGTGAAAACTACATTGTTTTCACCAACAGAGTGGAGGAGGTCGTTTAGCAGGGGAATAGGGTGTCGGTCAGGAATGATGAGTTTATTTAACTCTCTGAAATCCACTACAGGTCGAAAAGACCCGTCCTGCTTTGGCACAACAAAGAGTGGAAAATTCCACTCGCTAATTGACGTTTCAATTACGTCCTGTGCAATCATGTCTTTAATCAGTGAATCCACTATCATGCGTTTAGAGTGCGGTAGTCTGTATGCGGGAATGTAACATGGTTTAGAGTTCTCACGAAGGGGTATATGATGTTGAATTATATTAGTGACTCCAAGGGGTTCACCTTCCGTTGCAATGGTCTGTCTGAACTTGTTGCAAAGTGCAAGCAAGTCTGCTTGTGCATCAGGGAAATCAATTGAGTTAAGGTGAGATGCGTTAATAGGTTCCTGTGCTGCTTGCACATTGGGAACTGTGGCACAAACTTGAGAAGTTGGGAGCTCGTTATCCATGATTTTGATACGTGAAGGGTAAATTTGGAAATCACAGATGTTTGTGCCAAGTGTGAGGTGGAGGGGGGCGTTGCTATTATTTGCAATAATAATGCAAGTGTGACCTCTTCTGGAAGTAGAGCTGATGGCTGAGAACAGAGAGATACCCTTTACGCGGCAAGTTTCTGGCATACAGAGTACATCGGTGTCTGGTGCTTGGAAGACTCGTATATGTATGCGTGTGTACTCACGAGGGAACAGTGTCTTTGGACTGATAAGTACTGCGTGAGAATGTCGGAAAGTTGATAACACTTGAGCGACTGGTGCGGATTGTGTGTTGAATTCCTCTAAGAGGGGCAAGAAATTTGCTTCCGCTGGCAAAAGATCACTGGCTTTCACTTGTTGTTTTGTCTGTCTCTTAGCAGATTTAGACCTATGAGAAGATAGCGCGCGCCTGTTACGCTTAGAACATCTTCCTACCGTTGGTAATGGAATGGAGGGTTGAGAGTCATGTGCATGTGTCTGTTTGTAGGTGTCGTCATTAACAGAGTTGGTTTGACTATTTTGGCTAAAATTACTTGAAATTAACTTGGGCTTTTCCTGTTCGGTCACCTTGAGGTGGTTGACAGTAGGGGAAATTGCTGAAGGCAATGCTGGGAGGAAATGGTTTGCATAAATGATGCCATGCTGAGCAGGATATATAATAATGTTATGCTGCTTCATCAAGTTTAAGCCTATGAGGACATCAGCAGGGAAATGAACATCTGCTACATAAGTAGGAACTGTAATGGATGGGCACTCATTCTTGAAGCTAATGTCTAAAGAAAATTTTCCAATGATGGGGAAAGGAATCCCATCCACATTGCACAAATTGACATCTGGTGGTTCTAGAATAGTCACTCGCTTTGTTTGGGTGCGCAGACTCTGAAAACTATTTACTGACATAATGTTCACTGGGGAACCTGTGTCAAGAAAAACTTTCAATTTGGTTTTTCCAGTCGTGGCGTTGAAGGTTAATGTAGGAGATGTATCTGATACGTTAAGTGTGTGAACTGGCAACATGGACGTATGTATGTTAGTGTAAGGGTTATCTGATCTTGACAGGCCTTTCGGTTTCTTACTGAGGAGTCAGGTAGATGATGAGTTATGTGACAGGTTAGCAGGGGAGGAGTGGCGTGCATGTCTCACAGGAGATGCATGACGCGAGTATGTCGGGGATGAGTTACGTGAATACCTGGCAGATTGGGTGGATCCTCGGTTGTGTGGGGATTGTGAACGTAAGACTCTACATCTGTCTGATGAGTGAAAACATCTTCCATGATAACTGCAGTGTTTGTTGGGCGTTGAGGGGAATTTACGATAACATATATCGTCTGTGTGTCCTACTTTCCGGCAATAGTTGCAAAACTTTCGTGTCCTTGAGGGGGACCTGTGACGTGACTGATGACGTGTGCGAGATGTATGTCTTGATCTCGTGATAGGGGGAGTGGCC
>NC_134784.1:44378758-44381258 GCF_046742065.1 Oratosquilla oratoria | reverse complement strand
TATTTTTTTGGTGGAAGGTAAGTTGAGAGTGGATAATAGGTGAAGAAAAAGGAAAAGGGTGGAAGGTAGAGTACAAGGAGAAGCTGAAAGAAGTGGAGATGATTAAGGATAAAGTAGACATAGGTGTAGAAGAGGAATGGGGGTGTTTCAAGGAGGATGTGACAAGGTGTGCAAAGATGATATATGGAACAGGGAGGAAGGGAGGGAATAGAAGGAATAGTAGTGAGTGGCAAGATGATGAAGTAAAGCAGATAGTAGAAGAGAAGAAGCGAGCATTCAGGGACTGGTTGCAAAGAAGGATGGGAGAAAAATATGAGAACTATAAAGAAAAATAAAGAGAAGCAAAATAAAAGATAGATGAGGCAAAAAGGAGAGCAAATGTACAACGGGGGAAGAATATGACAGAAATTTCTGAAATCAATAAAAGGATGTTCTGGAGGGAAATCAAGAGAGGAAGAGGAGGTGAGTCAAGTAAAGAAAATAAAAGGTAAAAGACCAGGTGAACAGGTCTTAACAGAAGAGGAAGCGTAAGGGGAAAATGGGCTGAGTATTTTAGAGAGTTGTTGAATGCGGATTAGGATTGGGATGGAAGCAGTGGGAGGTGCTAAGAAAATGACGGTGATGGGAGAAGAAAATCAATAAGAAATAAGAAAAGGTGAAGGTGCAAGTACCTCTGAAAAGTATGAAAATAGGTCATGCATCTGTCTTAGATGGATGTCATGCGAAGTGTCTGAAGAAGGGAGGTACAGTAATAGTGGACTGACTAGTGAGTTTGTTTAATGTGTATCTCAAGGAGTGTAGACTACAGAAGTAATGGAGGAGTGATTTGTATAGCTCCGCTTTACAAGGAAAAGGGGACAAATGTGAGTGTAGTAGTTTCAGAGGGATAAGTTTGTTGAGTATAGTTTGGAAGACTTATGGGAAGGTTTCGACTGAGAGGATTAGGAGAGGAACAAATAGAGTAATTGGTGAGGAACAGTGTGGGTTTAGCAAAAGTAAAGGTTGCGTGGATCAGATTTTTGTGGCAAGGCAGATATGTGAGAAAGCTTTGGGGAAAAGTAAGGATGTCTTTTGGGCCTAGATGGATTTGGAAAAGGTTTATGACAGAGTAGACAGGAAGGCACTGTAGGAGGTATTGCAGATATATGGGATCAGGGGAAAGCTTTTAGGGACAGTCAATAGTTTTTATGAGAATAGTAGAGCCTATGTTAGAATAAGAAATGGAGAGAGTGAGTGATTTGAGGTAAAGGTGGAATTGCGTCAGGGAAGTGTCATGTCTCCATGGCTGTTCAATGTGTCCATGGATGGGATAGTGCAGGAGGTAAAGGCGAGGGTGATGGGCAGGAGATTGGAGATGGTTAAGGAAAATAAAGAAAAGTAGGAGGGTGAGCCAGTTGTTGTTTGCTGACGATAATGCACTTGTGGCAGGGTCAGAGGGGGAATTAAAGGAGTTAGTGACGGAATTTGGTAAGGTATGCGATAGGAGAAAGTTGAAGGTAAATGTTAGGGGAGCGGATGACAGATAGTTAAAAATAAATCTCAAAGGAAAAAGGCTGGAGTAAGTGGATAGCTTTAGGTATCTGAGGTCGCATGTGGCAGGAAAGGGAGAAGTGGGGCTGGAGGTAAATTGTAGATTGAGAGAAGCAAGTAAATGTCTTGGGGGATTAAAAAGTGTTATGATAATGGATGCAAAGAAGAGGTTGTATGAAGGGGATTTTGTGCTGACGTCATAATATGGGGCAGTGATTTTGAATTTAAGAGAGGCAGAGAGGAATTTTTTAATGTGTTTGGAATGAAATGTCTGAGAAGTATGGTAGGGGTTACTAGGTTAGATTGAGTGAGAAAAAAAGAGACGAGGAAGAGAATGGGAGTGGAAAAGGAGATGGCAGATAGGGCTGATGAAAGAGTATTGGGGTGGTTGGGCATATGGAAAGAATGAGTGATGAACGATTAGTAAGAGGTGTGGAAGCTAAAAGTGGAGAGAGTAAATTTGAAGGAACGACCGAGGATGAGATGGATGGGTGGGGTGAAGAAGACGTTGAGCAAGGGAGAGTCTGATGAACAAATAAGGGTGAAGGCAGGAGATTGGTATGAGTGTAGAGTGACTGTGTATAGAGGATACTGTTATGCAAGGAAGGGAGTGGCGGGGGTGATGGGTGCTCATGTATGAATGATATTTTGACAAAAGCCCGAAGGGATTTCTTCCCATTTTCCCTTGTTCTGCATAAGGAGATGAAGAGGGGAGTGGCCTATTAAGAAGGTGTGAATGAATTGCTACGGTCCCATGATAAGCCACTCCACAATAAAAATCTGATGGAGTTGGAACAAAATGATGATGATGATGATGATGATGATGATGATGATGATGATGATGATGATGATGATGATGATGATGATGATGATGATGATGATGATGATGATGATGATGATGATGATGATGATGATGATATTATTACGCCTTAACACTTCGTGAGGTGTTCTCTGGCTTAGATCGAAAAAA
>NC_134784.1:44366258-44376258 GCF_046742065.1 Oratosquilla oratoria | reverse complement strand
AAAATCAAGATGATGAGACGTGCAATGGGTGAGGATAGGAGTGAGTCGCAGGTAAGTCTTAAAGGTCAGAATATATAACGGGAGACACATTTTCAAACGCAAAGGATTAAATAAAAAAGCATTGCCGACCATTAACACGAAATATGTTTGTTATTAAACTTGAATTCAGGCAACAAAAAAACTATTTTTCAACTCTGAATAAATCGTCTGCACTTCAAAGACAGCGCTTTCACACCTTTGGCTCTGGTCGGCAATCTTCGGAAGTGTGACGTATTAGTGGCTAAACATTGCTATTCACACACTCTTGTTCGCCATTGGCAAACATTGAATAAACGGGCAGTGTAGCAGTTGGAGCTTCTTTCAATTGCCCAGTGATGCAGATCGACGGGCTGAATGGGTGGAGAAGGTGAACAGAGCCGCAAGAAAGAAGGGATCGTTGTGGGTGCCCAGTGTACATTCTAAGCTTTGCATGGATCACTTTGAATTCAACTGTTTTGTTGAGAATCTGGCTCATTCTGTTGGATATTCGGGAGTTGTAAGGCCTCGTCTAAAGCCAGATGCGATCTCAATGATCTTGTACCCGAGCCAGTCCTTGGATCGACCACCAAAGTGGCCAAAAGTCGAAGAAGTCAGGCCTTCCACAAACGCCACAGGCTAAAGGTGAGGCATTGCTAATTATACTGCAGTGCTTGGCATTAGCCCAACAACACAAGCCACAGCCTAGATAGCTTATGTAACACATAATCTTAGGCCTATGCTATCCCCCATGGTTAGGCCTATGGTCACAGTACCAATTCATTGATTAGGTTAACACTACAAGTAAGATGATCTAGTTTCGCCTTAGACCTAACCTACCCCTAGACATACCAGTCTTGTTTCCTATTCCTTCTGCCCTGTATCCCTGGTTTTCCTGTTCCTGTCCCTGTCCCTCCTCACTTTCTTCACTATTATGATTGGACTTCCCATTTTCATCATCATCTTCAAAAAGGTCAACTTCGGCATGTTCAGTCATTTCCTAATCATCTTTTAACGTTTGAAGTCTACAGGGGAGTGGGTGGTTTACAATGATTATTTTGTCTATACCATTCTGACATCTAAAGGAGAAAGGCTAGAAAAAATAGATAATTTTGCCTATTTCATGCCACTTATAGCTGGGAATAACGAGCAGAAATGGATATACTCGTAAACTGCAGATTAAAGGAAGCAAGTAAATGTCATGGGGTAATGAAAAATGTCATGAGAAATAGGTATGGATGCAAAGAAAGGACGATAGGAAGGGGTTATTTTTCCTACGACACTGTATGGAACAGACTCTTGGAATATAAGGGAGGCAGAAGAAAGAAATTGAAATGTGTCTGAGATGAAGTGCTTGAGAAATATGGTGGAGGTTACGAGGATGGTAAAGCGGAATGCGAGGGTAGAAAGAGAGCTGGTACGTAGGGGTGATAAAAAATTAATGGTATGGTTTTGGTATCTAGAATAAATGAACAATGAAGGATTAGCAAAACGAGTGTGGAAGATAGGGGTGTATTGACTGAACCTAAGGGGAAGACCGAAAATGAGATGGATGTTTATGGTTACGGGGACCTTGGGTAAAAGGGGACATATACATATACAAGTACATACATATGTATATATACGTATATATATATATATATATATACAGTATATATATATGTATATATATATTATATATATATATATATGTACATATGTATATATACATATATATATATATATAACATATACATATACATATACATATACATATACATATACATATACATATACGTATGCATATACATATGCACATATACATGTACATGTTCATTTACATTTACATTTATATGTACATGTACATGCACATGTACATGTACATGTGCATGTGCATGTGCATGTGCGTGTGTGTGTGCATGTGCATATGCATATGCATATGGACATGCACACGAATATACATATACATATACATATACATATACATATACATATACATATATATATACATATATCATTAAAATTTGCAGCAGCTTCTGCGTTCACGAGTTTTTTGCTGACATTCTCAACTTTTCTAATGCTGGCGCGCTGAGTCGTGCTAAGTTCTTTAATTACCTGACCAAATAGCATTGGAGGTGTAAGTAAAGGCATCGGAATTATCTTCTCTAATTTTATGCAGAGCTTTCGCCTAACTGTTAGGCATCTTCAGTGCTAATGAGTACAGTGTGTGGGAAATCATCTTATATACACAATACAAAGATCACAGACACATGCGTGCTGATCCGGTTGACCAATCAGGAGGCAGGAACACTAAGCTCCGCCCCCAGGCCTAGCGGCTGATCCTTAAGGTGACCTCGATGTCTTTTGAAGTGGGAATAATAAATGGATCCGGAGTCTGTCTGTTCATCGTGGGGTTTTTATCTTTTATGTATAAGGCTTCTAGGATATGAAGGCGTGTGTGGTTTGTTTCCGTCTGTAAAATGGTGATGCCCTCCTCCAAATTCTTTCTTGTCAGTGGGGTCTGATGTACGTCTTCGTGGTGTCGCTTGATAGCGCCATTGGAGAGATGAAGGGTGAGACGTCTCGTGAGCTTCGTCGTAGTCATCCCTATGTATGTTTCATTGAGGGCTTCACAGTTCCCTTTTCTGCAGGAGTATTCATACACGAGATGACTACGCTGAAGTTCCGGTGTCCTCTGGCAGGGGTTGTTTTTTATAAGGAGTTGGGATGTCTTCATGTTTTTATAGAAAATAACCAGATCTATTTTGTCGTTGTCGTTGGTGGGTTTCACGTCTTTGTGGATGATTTTTCTAAGGGCTTCCTCATCGGCTCTATAATGGGTGGACATGGTGTTTTGATAGAAAATTTTAATCCTGGCTTCTCTTACTGGTTTTTCTGCTGGGGTTGAATACCACCTATCAAGGTGCTTGTTAATGGCAAATTGCACCTCTCTGTTAGAGAAGCCATTGTTTACCAGGACCTGCGTCGTTCTGTCGAGCTCTGCGTGGGTTCGGGCCCAGTCGCTACAGTGCGTCAGTGCCCTTCTGACATAAGCATCGATTGTGGACCTCCGGTAGCGTTGAGGGCATTCACTGTTGCCGTTGAGGCAGAGTCCTGGGTTGGTGGGCTTTGTATATACTCCGGTCCTAAAACCTTGAGAACTGGCTTCAACCTTTACATCTAGGAAAGGGAGCTGCTTACTGATACTGTTCTCTGAAGTAAAGTTTAGGCCGGAGACGCGCTGTAGGTTGCTCCTCAGGTCTTCAAGCTCCCTACGGTCCCTCACGAGGACGAAAATATCGTCTACGTAACGAACGTATATGGGAGGCTTTCTGGTAGTACTGAAGACCTCTCTCTCCACCATCCCCATGAAAAAATTGGCGAAGAGGACTCCAAGGGGCGAGCCCATAGCCACACCATCAACTTGCCTGTAGAGTTGTTTATTGGGACCATAGAAAGGGGCTTCCTTGGTACAAATCTCCAGTAGTTGGCGTAGGAGATTTTTGGGGATCTTTATCTTTGCAGGGCCATCCTCAGGGTAGACTACCTGTAGGATGTAATCTATGGTCCTATCCACGGGGACGTGGGTGAAGAGAGACTCCGCGTCGAGGGATGCGATATCACCTTTGGCATCGACACCTTTGAGGATGGACAGAAAGTCAGCGGTAGACTCAATGCTGTAGTCCTTAGGAATGAAGGGTGTTAGGAGGGCGTTCAATCTTTTGGCTAAATGATAGGAAGGAGTCGGAATCTGAGAGATGATGGGTCGCAGTGGGTTGTTCATCTTATGAGTTTTTACATTCCCATAGCAGTAGCCTGGGGTGAAATCCCCAGAAAGTTTCTGTAGCTTAACCCCATCCATGTCGGCGTTCACGGCGTCAATGATTTTATTGATTTTTGTCTTGAGGGCTTCGACGGGGTTCCTCGAAATCCTCTGGAATTTAGACTCGTCCGCGAGCAGGGTCTCGAGCTTGCCAGTGTATTCATTGGTGGGGATGAGGACAAAACTGGCGGCCTTGTCTGCTCTCCTGATGGTGATAGAGGAGTCTTCTCGCAGTTGTTTGGCTGCTTCCTTATGGCGACCCATCATCTCTCAGATTCCGACTCCTTCCTATCATTTAGCCAAAAGATTGAACGCCCTCCTAACACCCTTCATTCCTAAGGACTACAGCATTGAGTCTACCGCTGACTTTCTGTCCATCCTCAAAGGTGTCGATGCCAAAGGTGATATCGCATCCCTCGACGCGGAGTCTCTCTTCACCCACGTCCCCGTGGATAGGACCATAGATTACATCCTACAGGTAGTCTACCCTGAGGATGGCCCTGCAAAGATAAAGATCCCCAAAAATCTCCTACGCCAACTACTGGAGATTTGTACCAAGGAAGCCCCTTTCTATGGTCCCAATAAACAACTCTACAGGCAAGTTGATGGTGTGGCTATGGGCTCGCCCCTTGGAGTCCTCTTCGCCAATTTTTTCATGGGGATGGTGGAGAGAGAGGTCTTCAGTACTACCAGAAAGCCTCCCATATACGTTCGTTACGTAGACGATATTTTCGTCCTCGTGAGGGACCGTAGGGAGCTTGAAGACCTGAGGAGCAACCTACAGCGCGTCTCCGGCCTAAACTTTACTTCAGAGAACAGTATCAGTAAGCAGCTCCCTTTCCTAGATGTAAAGGTTGAAGCCAGTTCTCAAGGTTTTAGGACCGGAGTATATACAAAGCCCACCAACCCAGGACTCTGCCTCAACGGCAACAGTGAATGCCCTCAACGCTACCGGAGGTCCACAATCGATGCTTATGTCAGAAGGGCACTGACGCACTGTAGCGACTGGGCCCGAACCCACGCAGAGCTCGACAGAACGACGCAGGTCCTGGTAAACAATGGCTTCTCTAACAGAGAGGTGCAATTTGCCATTAACAAGCACCTTGATAGGTGGTATTCAACCCCAGCAGAAAAACCAGTAAGAGAAGCCAGGATTAAAATTTTCTATCAAAACACCATGTCCACCCATTATAGAGCCGATGAGGAAGCCCTTAGAAAAATCATCCACAAAGACGTGAAACCCACCAACGACAACGACAAAATAGATCTGGTTATTTTCTATAAAAACATGAAGACATCCCAACTCCTTATAAAAAACAACCCCTGCCAGAGGACACCGGAACTTCAGCGTAGTCATCTCGTGTATGAATACTCCTGCAGAAAAGGGAACTGTGAAGCCCTCAATGAAACATACATAGGGATGACTACGACGAAGCTCACGAGACGTCTCACCCTTCATCTCTCCAATGGCGCTATCAAGCGACACCACGAAGACGTACATCAGACCCCACTGACAAGAAAGAATTTGGAGGAGGGCATCACCATTTTACAGACGGAAACAAACCACACACGCCTTCATATCCTAGAAGCCTTATACATAAAAGATAAAAACCCCACGATGAACAGACAGACTCCGGATCCATTTATTATTCCCACTTCAAAAGACATCGAGGTCACCTTAAGGATCAGCCGCTAGGCCTGGGGGCGGAGCTTAGTGTTCCTGCCTCCTGATTGGTCAACCGGATCAGCACGCATGTGTCTGTGATCTTTGTATTGTGTATATAAGATGATTTCCCACACACTGTACTCATTAGCACTGAAGATGCCTAACAGTTAGGCGAAAGCTCTGCATAAAATTAGAGAAGATAATTCCGATGCCTTTACTTACACCTCCAATGCTATTTGGTCAGGTAATTAAAGAACTTAGCACGACTCAGCGCGCCAGCATTAGAAAAGTTGAGAATGTCAGCAAAAAACTCGTGAACGCAGAAGCTGCTGCAAATTTTAATGACATTTGCCTTAAAGAGGATCTGCTGCCCAACTATAGCAATATACATATACATATACATATACATATACATATACATATACATATACATATACATATACATATACATATACATATACATATACATATACATATACATATACATATACATATACATATACATATACATATACATATACATGTACATATACATATACACATATATATACATATACATACACATATACATATATGTACGAAAAAAGCTGGACTCCGGGAACCATAATGTTGGAAACGTAGAAAACACCAGACTCAGAAGTAGGTAATTTATTCCCGACGTTTCGAGTCCTATCCGGGACTCGTCCTCATGGGATACAATGGGATACAGAAATCACAGCTACTAGTATATTAAGACCATGTGATTTCTGTATCCTATTGTATCCCCTGAGGACGAGTCCCGGACAGGACTCGAAACGTCGGGAATAAATTACCTACTTCTGAGTCTGGTGTTTTCTACATTCCAACAATATACATATATATACACACATATACATACACTATAAAACATTTAATATTTTCCGGGATTGAAACATCTGTATTTTTTTTTTTTTTTTTTAATTTATCTATTTTCATTTTGTAATCTCTTTTGGTATAAATAAAAAAGGGTTGTGAGGCCCTTGTTGCCATAAGGTGGAGTGTAATTAAGGTGTTGGAAATATATATAAATGAAAATAGTAGAAATGATGTGTTAAAAATGTAAGACAAATTATAATAAACCTTTGTTTCCCTGTTATTGACAGAAGAGCTTCTGCCGCAGGTGAGCAATGAGAGAATTCTGCTCAGTATACGAAATTGCCCAACTGCAACCTGAATAAAATGTGCGCCATCGTGTTGTCATTGTTTTAGTTGACTTTTTTTTTTTTTTTTTTTTTTTTTTTGCTAACGGTAAATATAAACGCGGTGATAGGAACTCCCACAGGAAACAACTAATGAGTTCTAAGTCTGATACAGATGTTTTGGAAAGTCTTGTAAATTGGCATTAGATTGGAGATGACTGTGTTTACTAATGAAAGGAGATATCAAACTTATAATGACAATATGTGCACGGAAATAAACTAATTTGAAAGGACAAATTATATTAATTTATTCTGCTTTATATTTTCAAGTCATAATTGTACAGGATTGCAAACGACAGAATGTTCTTTGGCTGGCTGAAACAGGAAAGAAGGTTTCGGTGTGTTGACATAGGACGAAGTTATATAAAATAAAGAGGACTTTGGAAGTAAAAGGACGGAATAGTATGAAATTTCAGTTACCATGCTGAATCGCTCTTCATTTCGAAATTGAATATGAAATACACACATAAAATTGACATCACACGTTATTTATACCCGACAAGAGGAGCAATTGAAAATATAAAACTGGATCCGCGCTGTCTAATATGACTTGACATAAGGTTTATAATTGCTGCACAAGAGTTTGAATACAGTTGTCACAGCTCATATAACTTAAAATTTCTCATGCCCTCCTTTCTTTTCTTACACATGTAAACTGTCTAATTCACCGAGATTTTTACACAAAAATATTTTTAATTAAAATACATACAACTCAAATTTGTTTATTTGAAAAAACTAAGAATGTATTAAGCTATTTTGTATAGATGTAGACTTATATTTATTTGTAATGTGCTGGCGCGACCACTAGGGAAAATGAACATAAAGTAGCAGAGCGTTTTTATATAATTGCATCGTTATTGCTTAAATAGATTACTGGCAGTCCAAGTAGAGGAATATATGAAGAATGAATTTGTAACACCCCCTTCATTATCTCTTTGGACACTCACTAGCACCGCTGAGGCTGAAACCCAGCTTTGTACCCTCCACATATACTTCACCACGTAACAAGAGAAACTAAAATCTCCAAAACGAGGAGTTTGTTATTGATTTTAGTTTCAGAGGTGGAGTCGAGGGAGGAATTACGTTTACATTTTTAGAACTTATTAACTTTCCATGATAAAGTGTTCTTGGGTTTTATCAATTCATATTATACAACTCAATATTCATTATTTGAAGAACATTCTGTTTTCTTTCTCCTTTTCCTTTACTTGTTCCTTGCCCTCTAATAATGCCCTCGGCGTACCGTCCCCTCCGCGTCACCGTACATTCCAATTCCAGTCTTCATCAATCCCTCCGCAGGGAAACACTGCACTCAATTTTAAGACCCTTTTGTGAACATGTTGACGGCTCTTATTTTCTTCCGCGCACCTCATTCCCCATCATTTCTCTGCTCCTCGTTGTCCGCCTTCAAGGCTGTTTACTCTCCCTCGACCCACATTACACTCCCTCGCCTTCTCTTGTTCTCTTCATTTCCTTTTTATTCTCGATCTTGTGTATATACCCTCTCCATTATTATGTTTTCTCTATCCTCCAATAATCTAAAACCTACTATCTTTTGCTACAAACATATATATGATCGCCTACAATAATCACTTATGCTATCATCAGTGCTACCATATACAAATAGACACATATGCTATTGCCTTTTCAAACGTTTCTTCTTCGTTATGACCATGGGATTCAATACTTATATATGTACACCCCATGCATTTACGTATTTAAATATACATATACATATACATATACATATACATATACATATACGTATATATATATACATCTACATCTACATATACATATACATATACATATACATATACATATACATATACATATACATATAAATGTACATATGCATATTCATATGCATATACATATACATATACATATACATATACATATACATATACATATACATATACATATACATATGCATATACATATACATATACATATACATATACATATACATATGCAAATACATATACAACTTATATCTCTCTTGATAGCCTGGTTGGTAAGTCACTACCGCACTTGTCATGAGGATGCCGGGTTCGAGTCCTTGGCAGTACCGCATTACAATTTCTGCATGTCGGCCTTTGATGGCTTAGAATTAAAGTGCATTGTGGTTGTTAAAATGTATCTCTAATCACTGGAACTCATTCAGTGTTGTACAAATACTTTCCCGTGTTTGTATACTTCCAATTGTACTATCATAGTGGAGATGGGTTGAACGCAAAATTTCATGTATGTGTATGTAACTCGAGCATACAAATATATAAGAAAAATTGCGCTCAACTTATATCTCTCTTGACAGCCTGGTTGGTAAGCCACTACCGCACTTGTCATGAGGATGCCGGGTTCGAGTCCTTGGCAGTACCGCATTTCAATTTCTGCTTGTCGGCCTTTGATGGCTTAGAATTAAAGTGCATTGTGGTTGTTAAAATGCATACACACACACACACACACACACACACACACACACATATATATATATATATATATATATATATATATATATATATATATATTCGGATGATGGAGAACATAAACACAGGGGAAGGCTCGGAGTGTTTAGGGTTCCGAGCCTTCCCCTGTGTTTATGTTCTCCATCATTCAAATAATTTGTCTAAAATACTTATCAATACATATATATATATATATATATATATATATATATATATATATATATATATTAATATAAATGGACGATAATTTTTCATGTAGGCATGTTTGATTGAAAACCAGAGCTAATTCTGTATCCACTATCTTAGAGATTTTCTCGATTTTCCGAACGGATTGTTTATAACTCGAAGAGAGGTTAAACACAAGGATTCCGAGTTTCACTGTGTTATTCGACAGAAAAGCATTATACAAAAATATAAAATACAAGCTTTAGGTTGACTCATACAACCATCTTCAGGTAAGGAATATTTAACATACAGATCAGTATTTAAGTATAGGTATCTGAAGACACTATGAGGAGGAGGTTGACGCTAGGTATTTGGTCAAGGAGGGTGGAGATTTCGCATTAGCTGGACGTCAGGTCAAGGAGGGTGGGGGCTTTGCATGAGCGGGTGGTAGCAGGACATTTGGTCACAGAAGGACGTTCGTTGTTACCATGCAGCCTAGTTGTGTAGCTGTAAAGAAGTAAATGTCTCAGTCTGTATATTGATGATAGGGTTGTATTGTGTGATGTAAGCTCTTTCTAAAGTATGTAGTTTCTTATGGTTGTTGCATTGTTTAAATATTTTTGTGTTGTTGGTAGTAGTTTTATTGTGTGCATACGCAATAACATCA
>NC_134784.1:44308758-44341258 GCF_046742065.1 Oratosquilla oratoria | reverse complement strand
TGCCTCTGGCCAGGCGGACGCAGCGCCATGGGCGTGGGCGTTCGGACGCTTGGGTTAGCTGACGCGTCCGAAGGCATTCAACGAGACTTAAATGGGACAAATTGTTTAGCGTTTTTGTCATAGCTTAAGAATTGGTGGAATTGAAAATATTTTTGAAGGTTGCTTACATGTGTGTTTTTTTTTTTTTTGCTGTTACTACATTTACACACACACACATACAGAGAGAGAGAGAGAGAGAGAGAGAGAGAGAGAGAGAGAGAGAGAGAGAAAGAGAGAGAGAGAGAGAGAGGGGGGAGGGAGAGAGAGAGAGAGAGAGAGAGAGAGAGAGAGAGAGAGAGAGAGAGAGAGAGAGAGAGAGAGAGAGAGAGAGAGAGAGAGAGAGGGATAAAGAGAGGAAAGATTGGTTAAGAGGATTGTATTGGGGGAAATGGAGTACAGAAATAAGAAGAGCTACAGAGACTCCAAAGAGTGAGAAAGACATTGCCAGACACAACGCCATTCTTGGTGTCATATATCGCCTAAATGCCGCAACTAATTTCCTCATAACTCATTCCCTAGGCTGACTCATACACGCTTTGCATAACACCATTCCTTTCTCTTTACCCTCCCTTCGGTCCTACTCGGTGCCCTTGTCCTTAACCTAACGTCATCATTGTTATTTACACAGTATCCCATCGGACAAAATGTCGATTATTTTTCCTTCAGTCTGTCATAATCTATGTTATGAATATAACATTTCTGTCGAAATGATATGAAGTGCTCTTGCCTTTAACCTATCACAATCTTTGTCATACCGATAAAAATCTTACTACATGCATTTGGCCTCACCTTTCCTTGATATATGTTATTTGTGCAATATCGCATCTGTAGAAATCTTATCAGGAGTCCTTGTCCCCCAACCGATCATATACTTCTTTATTTATTGAATATCTGGCAGTCTGACTTCCAAACATCCACCCTGCCTCGCCCAGCTCAACACCTAATCCTCTCCCCCTATTCCACCTTTCTATCTTCAAAATCGGGAATATCCCTGACCTCAGCCGCTCTCCTCGACCGATCCTGACTCTCGCCCTCTAATCCAATTCCAGCCGAAGACGGCTAAGTCGCTATGAGCATGAAGATGATGGCCTGAGGCGGGGCTAGGGGCGGGCAGGGGTGGGGTGGGGGTTGTCGAATCCATCACCCATCATGATAAAAAAATCTAACTTGTGTAAAATTCTCGACACTTATCTTATAAATTGATGGCGCTGAACAATTTCGTAAGCTTGTCCTATGAAAAGAAATGGAAATGGAAAGTAAGAGAAAAAGGGAAGGAAAAAAGTGGAAGAAGGAAACATGAAACGTGGTGGATTGTACGTAACCTATTTGGCGGGAATGGACCATAAGAAGAATGATTGCATGGGGAGCAGGGAGAGCCCTCTATGGCCGTGCGATGATAAAGGGAACTGCAGCAGAGAAGGGATGGTGGAAGAAGAGGATGATGTTCCATAGGGGGAAACAAGAGGAGGGGGAACTGAAGGAAAGGGACGACAAACCAGATAGCTTTCAAGGTGAGCCGAAGAATATTTTGAGTATCTTAAGTTAAAATAAAGAGTGTGATTTATATCCTTGTGCCTTGTTCAAAAATTATGTTACGTTAATTTCCTTGCCAAGAATTAGATTTTAGAGGAATTATTGCAAAATATTTTCGTTGTGTAGTATGAAATATTTATATAGATAAATGTAGAATAAAATGAAAATAAAACGAAATGGAATATATATGAATAGAATGTGAGGGAAAGAATTACATTATACCATGTTTTCCTGTTATATTTTCCTTCGACTGTCATCTACATACACTTCCCTGCTCATTTTTGTATTATTCGTAAATATAATTAGATTTGTTTGTTTGATTTTTTAATCCAATTTTTTTCATATCATAGCACATTTTGACATTAGTGTGAATTATGTAATATACACACACACACACACACGCACGCACACACACACACACACACACACACACTATATATATATATATATATATATATACAAATACATACATATATGTACATATATGTATTTATATATATACAGTATATATATATACATATATATATATATGTATGTATATATATATATATATATATATGCAACAAGTCTGGCAGGTCATCCCTGTCGTCATGGCAATACATTTTGTTTTCTTTCTTTATTCTACGAGAATTTATTCAACTTATGTGGTATAGCAATAAGTAAGGATTTAAAATCTACCTCGATTAACTCCCCCAACGGTGACGCGACCTGCAGATGTTATTCCAGCAGCCAGCTCAGGTTACATTACCGGACCAAAGGGGAACTACGTACCTCAATGGACCTTTTCACGTTGGTGACACGTCCCATAAATTCTCCTCTGGCCAACACCAAACGATTCTGTACGATTCAAGGAATGCCACAGCAAAGTCACGCGGCAATTCAGTGGATACCGTGTCGATCCAATAAACAGGTGGTCATGAGTTGATTTCCGGAGACCCTGGGCAGGCGGTGATGCAATCCAACATCAGCTTAAAACAGTAGCTCGCCGCAACTAACAAGACTAGATGCATCAAGGTTTTTTTTTCACTGCTACTACGTAGGAGTGGGATGGTGAGTTTATCACAGCTAAGCAAAGGGTTTAAATAGACTATGGAGGTGGCCGCTCACAGATAAAGAGGCCTTAGCCTACTAACTCTTGCAAAGAATGTAATTACAATAGAAACTATATGGGAATTCCAATGGAAAAGAGATGAAGCACGCAAAGACCAAAACAAAATCGATGGCCTCATACATCTTAACACAAAAAAATTTACCGACAAACGCAAAATGATTTGACTTAAATGTAATATTCTACTGGGAAGGACGAGAAAAATGTGTAGCATGAAGGTGTTAGAAAGACTAGGATAGTTGTGCAGACAGGGAAACACCCCTTTCAGATCCAGAGGTTGATGTTGCATGAGGTTGGCGTTAGGTAGAACAAAGTCTCTGAAGTGTGACATGGTTAGGAGAGAGTTAACAAGAGATAAAGTCGACTCGGAAGAGACTTTGCTATAACCTCTAAATTATAAGGGAAAATAATAGGGAACGAAACGAAGAAATATTATGATGATAGGAAAAAACAGAATGGCAATATCACGATAAAAGAATGAAATGAAAAATAATGATGGCCAAACAGCCAAAGGACAGACGAAGTCGGTGACGATTTTCACCACTGAAAGTTAAGAGTAAGTGCAAGTTAAAGAAAGAGACAAAATTGTAATGAGAAGAGTCAGAAAAATTAGGATAGTTAGGTAGAATAGTCCGGTGATAACCAGAGAAGTAATAACTTTCTACTCTTGCCAATGAAAGACCTACGATCCTCATTCTTTTTTCTTTTTTTTCCTCAGTTGATATATGCAGTATACCCAATAAATAAAGATTTATATAAAACAGTATCAATGTAATGCGAATAGAAAAATTGTGGTCTGATTCTGATAGGTAAATGAGTTATAGATATACCGCTATACAAGTAAAAGGAAATAGCATTCATATGGTGCAATTGCTCCTTAGTATACGACATGGCATACAGGAGACCTCACATATGATAACTGGAACCTTGGTGGGAGCGGAAATGAAAAGAACAGAAGAAAAGGCGGAAAATAGAACGAGCTAGAGGAACGTTAGCATGAAAACGGGTTTCTTATATAATGGATAACAAAGAATGCGTATTATAGGTTGACGTAAAGGGGAGACCATTGTAGATCATTCTGATGCTCCCGGAAGGCTTGCAAAATGGAAGAAGAAAGAATAGAAAGAGCTAGACAAATGAAAAAGGAAAACAAGAGAAAAACAAATAAAAAGAAAAAATGTCGAACATAAGGATGATGGAAAGTACAATATACAGTACAGACATAATAAAAATGTAAACAGAGAGAGAGAGAGAGAGAGAGAGAGGGGGGGGAATGGAGGAAGGGAGATATGAGAAATATGCAGGATGGGGAGAGAGAGTTTTTAGAATTCAAGCAAAAGAAGGATGCCTAGTGAGAGATGAGGGCAAATGCGTTCAGGGGAAAGAAGATGAAACATAACAGAACTAGTGATGAAAGAGAGTAGGAAAATAAATTCGCTCAAGGTAAGGTGGCTAATCATTGGCCATGAGGGAGGGAGAGGCATGAAGCTTTGGTACTGAAACAAAGGATAGGAGTGAAACAAAGATCTTTGAAATGAGCTATTGAAGAAAAGTTACAAGTAATATGCGTCGTATTAAAGAATAGAAAAGAGAAATAGTTCATGTTGTATTGTCGTGTGATTTATCTAATTTATGTTAGACATCTTAATAGGCGAAGTGTGGAGGAGACTAAAACGGCTGTGTGGACTAAAAATACAGGAAGGAAATGTAAAAATACTAGCAGCTTTCACTTTTGTTCTATTAAATTTCTGCTAAGTTTTGGTATTTTCATGAGATTTTCTCTTATGTGGTCTCCTTCAAGTGGCTAATATTTCACGTAAACAAAAATATGAAATATAATAGTGTACTGACGTCATTGTAACGTGGTAGGGCAGTCGAAGCTCAGAGGGAGTTAACTCGGCTTCCTGCAATTTTAAGCTAACGTTTTAGACATGACGTGAGGAAGAATGTTTTCTAACCGCAAAAAATGGACCAGTAAAGAAATTCAGATTCCTGTGATGCAGAGGATTTAGGACACCGCAGTAAAGGCTCCAGGAGGAAGTTAGGAGGGGAGGAAAGCTGAGAGTCGAGGAGTCACTTGGTGTCGTTTTTTTTTTTTTTTTAACAAAATGACCTGACAAAGGTCATCGAAGCAGTTCGAACCCTTTCACAAGAGTAAAACTCCCTAATCTGAACAGAATCGTCTCATGTTAGCGGACCTCTTCACACTAGCAGTTCCAACCACCGCGGTTTGAGTCGCGGCGGTTCAGTTACAATGCAAATTAATGGAGGCATTCACATACAACTGCGCAGTTTTTCCATGACTGTGCGATACCGCCGCAGTTTCCGCGCGGTTCAAACCGCTAGGGAGAACAGGGCCTATAGTCTGTAGAGGACGTCGCCACAGTGAAGGAAATCAGGATAGAAACGAGAACATTTTATGGAAGAGAGTCCAGGGAAATATGAATTGTGGGGACTTCAATTACATATAAGATTGTCGATTGGCAGCCAGGTTAATAATGAGTTGCATATCAAAGTATAATGATTCATGGAGACATATCTAACCATTTGACTGGGAAAGTGTTCTACCGGTAGAATTGACTGTGGAGAGAAGTGATATAATAAGAAAAAAGTGGATGGTAAAGGACGGATGGAAAGGATAATGGAAAAGAGCGATACCAGGGGATGTAGTGAAAGACACAAAAGGAAAAGGAGGATGTGTGAAATGCAGGGTTGGAAAGACCCGAGAGAGGTAATGGAGGCGGGAATGGGAGGGGAAGGGAAAATGAGAAGGGGCATACAGTATCAGGCGGATAGGGGAGTCTGAACTATAGAATGGAAGATGAGACTGGTATTCTCTTAATGGAGAGGGAAAAGACTGGGTTTCAGAGACAGGGGAAGGAAATGCAAAAGGAAAACGAGGGAGGGGGACGAAAAGGAACAAAGGATATGTGAATGGGAATGGAGATCATGTTTAGGAAGAAGGCGCGAGAGCCGGCATTGGGAGGAAGGGGAAGGGTGTGATGTACAAGGAGAAAAACAGTCCTGTATTGGAGTGAGGGGTGGTGGGGAAAGATATCTGATATGGAAGGAAAAATGAGTGAATGAAATGTGGAAAGGAAAAAAGGAAATGCATGTAATTGGAATGAGAACAAATCAACTCGAATCAGCCATAGTGGGCCATCCAATCAACTCGAATCAGTTTATGAAGGCAACCCAATCAAACCAAATTAAACAGTGGGTGCGGGTGTTGGCCTGTTGCCCGTCAACCAAATTACGTCAGTGAAATCAAGCACCTCGAAAGCGCAGAATCACATTAACCATTTCTTTCATTACAAACAACCTCCCAGCCAGACCCTCAATAAGATCTTGCTGTCATCTGAAGTCAAAATATGTCGAAAAGTGAAAGAAAATTATGTACAACGCATTTGTATGTACATACATATCTGGCTTCCAATAGAGTGTGTGTGTGATTGTGTGTGTGCGTGTGTGTGTGTGTGTGTGTGTGTGTGTGTGTGTGTGTGTGTGTGTGTGTGTGTGTGTGTGTGTGTGTGTGTGTGTGTGTGTGTGTGTGTGTGTGTGTGTGTGTGTGTGTGTGTGTGTGTGTGTTCTTGTCTGTGTCTGTCTGTCTGTCTGTCTGTTTGTCTGTCTGTCTATCTGTATATATGTAATGGCCAGCCAAAACTCTGTATCCATTTTTTTTATCAAACTTGGTTTAAAATTGAAAAAATAAGATTTAAAATTCACACATCCATTCAAAAGTTTTCAATGCAGCTCTTGACTATCTTAATTTTTTTCTATGAACGCGCTTCAAGCGGCCGTTCTCACACCCATCTAGTTCATTTGCTCTATCTTAGTTACGCCTTGAATTTGTTTTAGTGTAGTGGTGTGTTTTTGTACATATATATTTTCATTTGTGACCACTGGAAGTTCTTGCACATGAATTAAGTAACACCATAATGATGAATTTTCCTTAATTAAATTCAAATGCACAAATTTTAGTAATATTGCTTATCTAAACAGGGTGAATGAAAATTCTTTCCCCAATTATGAAAAATCATGTTTTAGATACGGTTTTACTTAAAAACACAAATATTCCATCGCCGTACAAACAGATTTATAAATTTTGTTACAGGTATGGTGTCCATAATGGAGAAAATATAGTGTGTTTTGTGATATCGCAAGATCTACTAAGTGTTAAAAGTATCAAGAGTTGGTATGAGAAATCTTCCTGTGCAACAATTACTCAGATTTGCATATTTGTGGTTCGCAGGACGATACGTTTTTTTTTTTTTTTTTTTTTCTTCTTCTTTTTTTTCTTTTTTTTAATACTTTTTTGAGGTTAAGCTATAGGGTCAGGAATACTTTAGGGAGGGAATATAGTAGTTTTCTTAACATTTCATCAAAGTATTAGTTACAGAAAAAATGTGAAATTCTAATGTAAGGGAAAATAAGCATGAATATTGTATCATGGTGTAGACGAGTGCTTATTTTTTCATGCATATTTTACATAAATTTTTCTTTTACAAGTGGTACTGCAGTCATTAAAATGGCGTATATAAAAGAAGTGCAGTTACAGTTCAACAAAGACTAAAAAATGAATATGGATGAAATCCACTAGAGCAGTGGTTCCCAAACTGGGGGAAATATCCCCTGGGAGGAAATTTGAACCTACCAGGGGGGAAATAATTACACTACCTACTAACTAAAAAAATCTCAGATGAATTTTCTCATGTCTGAGAGAGAGAGAGAGAGAGAGAGAGAGAGAGAGAGAGAGAGAGAGAGAGAGAGAGAGAGAGAGAGAGAATGCCTGTTTATCAGTATATATGTACATTTGAAAAATAAATGAGTAAATAGTCACAGTGTGGTTTAACTACTCTTTCCTTCATACACATGAAGGGGGAAATCTGGATGGTTGAACTGGGTGCAGGGGGGAAATGACAGAAAAAAAAATTGGGAACCACTGCACTAGAGTATCCAGGTTTAGCATAAGTCGTAAGAGACTGACATTGTTGATAACCCCAGAAGCATTGGTAGGTCATCTTTCGAAAGAAGTGACTAATGGCGCCGCCCTAAGAAATCGACTCATCGTCCAGCAGGGTAACTTGACAAAGTACAGAGTAATTGTTGTTAGGTTACATGAATGCCTTGCAGGAGATAGATCTGGGGATTCCTGTCTATGTTGCCCCCGTGCTAGCAGTACACGGCAACGATCACTCGTGAAAACATGTACCTTGATGATCGTAAGTTTGTCTGGTTGTGACGGGTACCTGTGGTAACACGTGTTAACGAGGTGTCCTGGTTTGTTGCAGTATGTACAGAACATTTGTGTTCTTGAAGTAGAGCGTTGGAGTGAGCGATATCGTGTGCGAGATGTATATCTTGATCTCGTGTTATGTGAGGGGGATCGTGTGACCTGGGCTATTGTGTAGGTGTGTGCGATGGGTACTGACTGGCTTTGTATCTGAGTCCGTGTCAGAGATTTCCTGGAGAATTCGCCTAGTGTGATACCTGGTGTGAATGGAACTGTGCTAGCTTTTTGGAGTGTGTCTGAGTGTACAGTAATTGGGAGAGTAGTCGAAAGTATGCCATGAGTGAGACTACGTGTTCCAGGGATAGTTTGTCGTCTGAGATCCAGTTTGAGTTTTTGAGGCTTCCTTTGGGTTCACTTTTAAACGTTGAAGCTATTTCGGCCGCTTTTTCTTTTATGTTGTGTGGGCCATGATTGTAAGTTTTTGGTAAAGAGTATAGAGGGGAAAGTACTCCAAGTGACTCAAATGCAACAAATGACTTTTTAAAGTGCTTTACAAATTCCTGATAGTTGTCAGTTTCCTCAAATAAATCAGACTGAATGACGTCACCAGCTAATATGTTATTCATATCTATTTTGGATGTTTAGAAGGATATCTTAGTATTATAGTCTGTGGCATTTCTTCGTGTTATCTCTGATTCAACGTCAGAGAGGAAATTGTGTACAGGAATGTTCTTGCTGTTGAATAGAGGTAATGTCTTATCATTGAGTACGGTGATAAGGATTTGTGTTGTCATGATGTTTTGAGTAGAAGGCGAATTTTCTAAAGAGTTGCTTGTAGAAGGAGGGGACATGCTTGGTGTATTTGAATTGAGTGTAGAATGGTTTCGTGTACAGGGTCTGTATGTCAAGTGACAGAGGGCTTTAGACACGTTCATTTACTAATTGAGTAAAAAATAGAGTGCCTTGCTCCTAGGTAATAATGAGAACAGAAAAATACCTACTTACCCAATGTGATGTAGAGGGGGCCCATAGTGAAGGTGCCGTGGGGCGAATCGATGGAAACATGCACTGCTGGAAACAGGGAGAGTAATTAGAAGAGTATTGGTTTGATGAGTTGAAAAGAAATTATATAGATATATATGTGATATATGGAAAAAACTAAGGGAAAGGAAGATGGAGATCTTGCGAAGGTAAATGCGTGGAGTTGGGGGGGGGGGTCGTTGGCTGTTGATGCCGCGACGATCGTTGGTTGTTGGTGCAGTGACATGTGGAGCACGATGCGATGTTAGAGAAAAGGGGTCGTCCAACTCGTGCGATGGTGGAGTAGGAGGTCTCTGTGTTGACGTGGTGGAGGTGGCGGGAGTTGTGGATGCTAGAGAATGCCTCAGAGGTGGTTTTCCTCGTTGTAGATGCTGGAGAAATGACTCGGAGGGGAATTTCCTCGTCGTAGATGCTGGAGAAATGACTCGGAGGGGAATTTCCTCGTTGTAGATGCTGAAGGATGCACAGTGTAGAAGTCGGACTCTTCGTTTCGTAGTAGGATGATGGGTAATACCATTAAAGGGGTTGCCTCGTAATGATCCTTGGTGATGAAGGGGAGAGGAATCTGTGCCTCGTGGCGATGCTGGATTTTGGTGAAGATTGGTAGCGTTGGGAGCGGTTGTGTTCAAATAGAGCCGTTGTCGCAGAGTTGTATCCCATGCTGGCTCACCAGAATGTAGAGTTGTTGTTTCTCTCTACATTGAAGGTTAAAGGTGTTTGAAGAATCAAACCCTTATAGGTCTTCTTTGCTAAATACTCCAGACTCCTCTCTGGTCTACATATACAATGGAACCTCTGGAGGAAGACTTGGGGAGTTGCCAGATTAAATATTTACACATGTATAAGTAGGCTGTTGCCATATTCACATACACAAAGAAATATAAGGAAAGTTGGCCGCAGAGGACAGGCACCGGATAATCTCACTTTTCCATTGTGGTTGAGATGCGAGATCCTTTGATCCGCGCAGCATTCAATTGTTGTCGGGAAGGGCGAGGCTCGTTCGGCGCAGGTGTTTCCCCAGATGCTGGCGACTTCTTTTGATCAAGCAGGTGTTTCGGGTGTCTGACCCGAGATGCGGCAAGGTCTATTGTTCGGTTCGGGGCGTTGGCAGGAGAAGTTGGGTTTTCTGGTCACTTAGGGACAATGGACTGTCCCTTAGGAGAATCCGTGACAATAGATGGTCTCTGGAGAGTTGGTTGGAAGACGTTGGAGAGACGTTTGAGTACTTCTGGCCCCATATGCGTGTTTGCGTGCGTGTGCACGTTGGACATCGAAAAGGGTTGATAATATCTACAATTTCAGTGATTATGTAAAGGTCAAAGTATCAAATTTCAATAGCCTCTTCAAGAGAATCCATAACACTTTTATTCTCGCCAAGGACGATGTGGCACGTCTATATAACATATCAGCAAGAGATTGTATATTTGAAATTGGAGACATTGTTTACACCCTCAACCACAACCACACCTCATGTTGTAATCAAGACAGACTGCAAGAATATAGACTGCAAGAGAGTGACGTTACAAGGCACGTTACAGCACGTTACACGAGATTAACGTTTCGCTCTATCACCGTGCATGCGAACGCGCACACACATTCTAGGAGTAGTGTTGTATTAGACCACCAGCAAGAACCTGACCTTTCCACGATAATGAGGGAGAGAGACCTCACACTAGATCAACCCCCGATTGGTCATCTCCACGGGTCTACTTCCACAAGGCGACCGTTAAAGACTACCATACGAACGATATTTCTTCTGTAAATATATTTTCCTTCTTGTTCCTTTTCACTTATGCCATGTTTTCCTATTGTTCTAGATTATGTATATATATTGTAATTAGTAAGCAAAATATTGAGTGTATCACTCAATTAGTTTTACTGCAAAATTAGGGCTCTTGTATGTAAATGCTATCTGTAAATTGATGAAGTGTCAACTGACACCAAACCCTTCTTCGCCACGGCTCAATGCTCGGAGATTCAGATTTCACAACGGGTTTGAGCGGCACGAGTCTCCTCTCTGCTATCTACGCAGAATAAAGTCCATAGAAATCATCGCTTTTTACATTCAAAACCCACTACGCGTTGGTTGCCTGGTCATCGAACTCTCTCCCTCTAAGCCTCTGAAGAAATTATCAACAGTGTGGATAGGAACACAATCATGCCACACTCAAAGCTCTCCCCTAAATTCACTGGACCTTTCCGTATCATTAGACAGGAGTCAAATAACAAAGTTGAAGCAATCAGTTTGCATGATCTTACAGAGACCGTATTGCCTCGTCATAGAGAACGTTCCATCATCAGTTAGCACTACCCCTATTATAGAGGACCCTCACAAATCCTCTCAACTTCTTCTCCCTATTCCTCTCCCCCCGTACAACCCTGGCAGTCGAGCCAATCCTTCATAAGATTGCATCTTGCCTAGATGAATAGAAATAATACCTACTTCTACATGTTCTTAATATTAAGTAAATTTTATTTAGTCATTAGTATAACCCTATCATGAAATTGCTCAAATTGATGTACCACTGCATTATATGTAAACTTCATATCTATTATTTTTTATCATTACAATTTACTGAGGACAGCGATGGTAGCTGTGCCGAGCGACTGTTGTGAGATAAATCCTGTATGGCTTTATACTTACCCTTGAGTTGATTTATTCGTTCTGTACTAGCATGCATGCTTGTGTGTTTATGGTGCAAACAGCACCCAACTTCTACATAGCGGTAGACTCCAACGAATTCCTATTGTGTGATCTAACCCTCGGTCAGGGAAGCTGACCTCAGGCCATCTGCAACAGCCACCTGCCCTCCAAGCTTCGAGAGACAATTGGGAATATTGCAAAAAAAAAAAAAAAAAATAACACTAACTTAGATTTGCAATTAGATAATGTTCTTCGTGTATATATATATATTTGTATGTATATGTAAATTATACTGGGCGCTCACACTCATTTCCATACTGTAAATAAATAGACATAAGGAATATGTATATAAATGTAGATTGTAAAGATGTATTGGCAAGCGTCACATATTTTCCCCACTGCTGCTTAGGTGGCAACCGACAGATTATTCCAAACTGTCAAGCCGACAAGTTTAACAATTAAAACAAACCCAGAGAAGCCTCTCTCTTCACACCTCCAACTAACCATATCTCCCAACTCCTTCTTCCACCCCCGCTATCCTCCTCACCTCCTCATTTCTCACTCTATCCAGCCTACTAACCCCTACTATACTTCTCAGACATTTCATCTCAAACACATTTAAACTCTTCCTCTCTTATATTTCATGTTTCTGTCCCATACAGTTCTGTTGGCACAATCACTTCATACGATCTCCTCTTAACATCCATTCCCAAATGTCTATTTCTTATTACAATTTTTAATCCCCCAAAGCGTTTACTTGCTTTCCTCAATCTACGTTCTATCTCCAACTCCACGACTCCCTTCCCGCCACATGCGCCCACAAGAATCTGAATCTATCCACTTCCTCATGCCTCGCTCACTTAATACTTCCAATATACTGCCATCCTCTCCCCTTGTACATCTCATCACCTTACTTTTACCCATATTTACCTTCAACTTTCTCCTCTTGGACACCTTCCCAAACTCCGTCACTAACTTCCTCAATACCTCTGGTCCTGCTACAAGCGCGGTGTCGTCAGCAAACAACAACTGGCTTACCTCCCAATTTCTTTAACCATTTCCAGTCCCCTGTCCATTAACCCTCCATTTACTTCCCGCACCTTGTGAGGCGACGGACGATTTCTTTCCAATGCGAGGCGGCGGACGATTTCTTTCACTCCACCATCTCTCCACCATGAAGAGACAACAAAGATGCCTCTCAGCCAAGCACGGGACAGGGAGAGCAGACCTCTAGGCCCATATATCAGTGCGCCGCAGGACATTCTAAACAAACTCGAAGCGACGCGCCAAGTACAGGGTCAAAGGTCATCGCCAACGGTCGTCGCATCGAATCCTTCGTATTGGCAACCTCCAAGAGTGCCACCCTTCTCAAGTTTTTTCATTGGGCACTCCCTCGTAGGGAACGCCCCTTTTAACGTTGTTGTTTTTTTGTTTTTTTTTTGTTTTTTGCCATGTATAATGTTAGCTCGGAATATCTGGCACCTCCAGAGTTTTCTTCTGGGCATCCAGCAACGATTGTATCAGACATTAAAGAAACAAAACACAGACATGTTTCACACGCCACGCCACGCCAACAACCATCCCATCCATGTACACACTGAACAGACATGGCGACATGACACATCCCTGGCGAAGCCCCACCTTTACCTCAAACCTCTCTCTCTCTCCATTTCAAATTCTAACATAGGCTCTACTACTCTCGTAAAAACTCTTGACTACTCTTAACAGCTTTCCTCCCATCCCATTTATCACTTATATCTTACAAAAAACATATTAAAGAAAAACACCTAATGTCTTGGTAAATTCAAAGTTTTGTACCTGCTCAGCCCCAAAGGTGCAAAAAGACAGTAGTTTTAGTGTATCATTATCCGTTCCAATTATGGGTGACCTTATTCGGGGCTGCTCACCAGCCAGGTTTGGTTTAGACAGGCTACGTATTGTTGTAAGAATGAATTCAGTGTTGGTAGGAATAGTCAGTCTCCGACACTTCCTCAAACTTGGAATCAACTCCGTTGTTGCGCAGGTGACAAGAGCCGTAAGAGATTGCAATGCCTCCACGATCCAGTCGTACCTGCCATTGTCCTCTTTCCTTTGATCTTGCATCATCGCGACGAGCTGGGCGATATCTGCACCGTCATCCCGCGAAGACGTCATGTGTGGGGTGAGCGTAGGTGGGTGGGGGGCGTCGCCGTCGACGTCGATGAATTGCTTCGTTGTACCATGGTTTGCAGGATGGGTGAGTTATCTGGTGGGTCGCTCTGTATGTAGGTCGTGGGCGTGGGGTGGACGACACACTGGGAGGGGGAGGGGGCTGATGGAGTACGCGTCGGTACCCTAATGAGGACCTTTAATGGTATACCGGAAGTCGGCACCACTATTGTCGCCGCCGCGTCTAGCACGCACACTGTCGCCCGGCAATGTACTCAAAAGTCCAGCACGCGCACTGTAGCATGGCACTGCACTCACTGTCTGGCACGCACACTTATTGTCACTGTCGCGTAGGATGATCTTACTTCACTGTGCCATGTGATATGATGACGTCAGTGAAACATTGGTTTGATATTCTAGTGATTACTATTATTCGGTTTGATATCCTAGAGTGATTATTATTCGGTTTGTTAGTCTACGTCGAGAGGGCACGTGCGGCGCTTTAGAAGGTGACCTAGACTGTGGCGATGTGAACGCCTGTGGGGCGTGCTTAGCCTTAACATAATAGCATAAGAATAAAGGAGACTACAAGAGACCTGGCCTAAACTAGGCAGCTCAGTATCCATCACCACCTGTCATCCCCATCCATAAAGTTGTCTAACCGTTTCTTAAAACAGTTTAAATCCATTACTGCGAGTCCTGCCCTGTTATTTTAATATGATGACCTTGTTTGCATCACCCTTGTTAAAGCCTTTGATCCACTTGAACACCTTTATTAGATCACCCCGCCCACTGCGTCTTTTCAGAGTGTAAGAGGTGCCTAAGCCTCTCTTCGTAAGGCAAATTTCTGAGTCCATGTATCATTTTGACCATTCTTCTCTGTACTGATTCTAGTGAATTGGTGTCCATTCTATAGGACGGAGACCAAAACTGTACTGCATAGTCAAGGATGGGTCTAGATAGAGTTTGATAATTACCTCTGCACTTCTATTCGTTACCGTCCTAGCAATGAAACCTAATACTCTGTTAGCTTTATTCCTGACGCTAATGCACTGTTTCCTGGTTTTAAGGTCCGGAATTGCAGGGTGTGCGGCACTGCCAGGTAATTTGGACATTCACGTTTGTATCTAGTAGTCCTCTGCTTTGGGCATAATCACATGCCTTTGACATCGGCATGCTTCGATGTCTGCACTCATGTATAGTGTCGTTATTAGGCTGGTTATGTCTATTAGCCAGGGTTCCCCGCTAGCTAATGGCTAGTCAAAATTACGGCGGATTGGCAAAATAAAAATGGGCAAAATCTAAAGTTACTAGTCCATGTGGCTAGCCAAAATATTGCTCTAGTTTCGCACGAAACATTAATTTTGTGAATTAGTCTTTATTATTTCGTATTTTCCCGTTTTTTCAGTATGAAAATATAAGGTTATACCTCAATATACTTAGATGAAATCGATTCGAACGAGAATTATGCCTGACTCTCACTCCATCGAACATGCACTGAGCAGAGTGCGCGGCAGACGCAACTGCAGGACCGGGATCCAGAGCAGGCCGCTGTTTAATTAAACTAGAAAGCGGTCGAATATTTCTCTTCAGTAGCGTTTTAACACATTATGCAGCAGCCAAGCGCGCGCTACTTTACGTGTATGATACGATGTGATGTACGTAATATAATCAACATAATTATGTGTATATACGTACGTGTGTCACCATAGTAGACGTCGCCTAATATGTAACTCTATGGTCACCATATACCTTCAACATGGGAATACACGTGCTTGATCGAGCGTGCGATCGAGCTGCTTTCGATATCACTCGAGAGATGTACATTACAACTTATGCTTCCAGGCAACCACATGCGGTAGATAATGTGCACGTGCTTGGTGAGCAAATAAACAAAACAGTGGGCAAAAACTCATGAGTAATTTTGTAATACTAATACATGTCTTGTCCGGCGGTGGGGATAATGGTCAGACCGCAGGTCTAAAAAAGAAAATAAATAAATAAATAAATAACTCCCTGAGTGCAGGCGTGTATTTTCGATTACTGAATTGGTTGTTTGGAAATAAGAAAGAAAATAAAACATCAATTTGAATTTCACTGATTGTAACCGCGTTTGTGTGATTTCCATGGTCATGATTCATCATTTTCATTTGTGTAAGCTTGCTAATTTGTAGACATACATATTCTCAATTTGCCCTATTTCCTTAATAGATTCATTTATACAACACTTGTGGAATAATCAAATGTGAGCTAGGATTAATTTTTACATTTTTATTTCTGCTAGCAGCAGTGAGTTGAGTATTAACACTGCTGAGAAACATTTTGTTGGAGTTCTGTTTGAGCATGTCTTAATATTCATAAGTGTATCACTGTGATTCATAACTATACTCACTGCATCGAAAAGTGGCCGTTAAGGCGGAGCACGGGGATTCCCCCTGTTGCCACATATAATTATTTTATATATATTTTTTTTTATAATTTTATAATTCTATAATCCTATTTTATAATTTTATAATGTTACCACATACAATTATATTATAATTTTTTGTCACCACCACTGAGGTAGAAACCAAAGCAATGTTTTCTATACAAAGGTTTCGTTTCCTCGAGTCATAGACATGGCATGGCATATGAGCGGGAGAGAGCGACGTTGCCACTCCATCTCTTTTCTGGCCACGCCCTCACACTGCATTCAGAAAGCATTGCATCCACACGCACGTTCTCGCCATGGATAAATACATTATATATATATATATATATATATATAGAGAGAGAGAGAGAGAGAGAGAGAGAGAGAGAGAGAGAGAGAGAGAGAGAGAGAGAGAGAGAGAGAGAGAGAGGGCGGGTGGGCGAGCCGTGCGGGCCGTGTTATCTGTGATGTGGTAACACCGGGGAATTCCCTCACCCCGCCTTAGCGGTCACTTCTCGTTGCGTCTACTATAGTCTGCTCAGTAACCTCTTATTAGTGCAATAATTGGTAACTAAGCTACTCTGTATATTAAAAGAAATTCCAAAGAATATGCTTTTGTGTCAGCACTTTAGGAAAAGATAAATAAAGCCTGTTTTGCTATACTGTAATACTTACATGCATTTATGTTTCCGTATGATCTTGATTAAAGTCTAGACCCAAATCCAAGATATCTCAGTCTCAGCCTCAGTTAGTATTCAACAGGTTAATAGTGCAAAATCTTTTATTGTCACTCAATCTGAAATTCCATGACATCTGCTGACATGCTACTGGGGGTTAGAATAATGTTTATGTCGGGCTGTTGGGTGTGAATTAATGATTGAATGATACCCAGGCTCTCCCAAAATTAACATTACATCATGTGATTACAAAGCAAGGCAGACTAGTCAAGTTTGTCAGTGAATTAGTCAAAACTCTTGCAGACTAGCCAAAATTTAATCTAACTATTCCTCCTGGCTAGTTAAAAAAAAGTTAAGCATCCTGTTAGCCTTATGGTATGTGCCTATGTGGCACTCGCTGGGTATGTGTAACCCTCTTACATAACTGGCTGTCTGAAAGGGCTGTTGTGCTTACTGATGCATCTTGCTACATACCGACTGTGATTACATCACCACAATATACCACACTATACCACATTTAACAATTCGAAAATATTTTACCCATCTTACCACCTCCACTTCCATTAACATCTGTCTATTTGTACCTTTTACTTTTTCCTCTCTACCTGACTCACCTCCTCACTCTCTTAACTTCCACATTTTCTTGTTCTGATCAATTTTTTCTGTCATATTCCAGCCCCATTTTACATGTTCTCTTTTTTGCCTCCCTTATTTTGAAAAAGAGGAGGAGTTTGAATGTGTTTGAGATGAGGTGTCTGAGAATTATGATAGGGGTTACTAGGCTGGATAAAGTGAGAAACAAGGAGGTGAGGAGGAGAATGGGGGTGCAAAGGGAGTTGGGAGGTAGGGTTGATGAAAGAGAATTGGGATGGTTTGGACACATGGAATGAATGAGTGAAGAAAGATTAGTAAAACAGGTGTGGAAGGCAGAGGTGGAAGGAGTGAACATGAGGGGGCAACCTAGGATGAGATGGATGGGGTAAAAAGGGTATTGGGAAAGGGGGAATGTCTGTTGAGGAAGGACAGGAGAGGACAGAAGATAGGGGTGAATAGAGACTGGTTGTGTATGGATGATGCTGTGATGCATGAGGGGGAGTGGGTGAGGGATGGGGGTGAGGGGCTATGTGTAAAAGATAAATGGAAGCAGCCTCAAGGGATTTCTCCTTCTCTTTTTCTGCACGAGGGAACAGAGAGGGGGGGTTGCCAATTTAACGAAGCAGCCTTGCTGTGGATGCAAGGATAACCTATCATCCAGGAAGTGCCAAGACAAAAGGGAGGGAAGGGTGTGGATGGGAGTGGAGTATGTTGGGGATGGAATGGGTGGGAGTGGTTCTTATACCTTTGTTTTTTGGCTACCTCCCTTGTAAAGGGGAAAAAGCCTTTGGTATATGTATGCATCTCCTCTCTTTTTCTTGTATTTCTCAAAAGCTTCCCAAGTCCTACTTTGCAACCAATCCACATATGCTTATTTGCTTTTCTTTTACTACCATCCTCACCTCATCATCCCACCAGTCACTACTCTTCTACTTCCTCCTATCCTGATTGTTCCACATGCCAGCTTTGCACACCATTCACTTCCTCCTTGAAACAAAACCATTCCTCTTCTACTCCTTCCTCTACTCTATCCCTCACCACCTCCCACACTTCATTCAGTTTCTTCTAGTACTTCTCATTTAAATTTACTTTAAACACCTATCTTCCACCCTTTACCTCTCTCAATTATCTTTCTACCAAAAAATGCTAAGAACATAGTCATCAAGAACTCTTCCTCTCATTCCTTTTAATACTATTAGATAGTCCATTAATGCCTTATCAACCACCCTTTTCCATGTATACTTATGCTTGACTCTCTTCTTAAACACGGTTATCAACTCCCTTTTTAGACATCTCCAGCATCAACTCTCCACTATAATTTCTACTTGCCGCTCCAAAATTCCCAACTACTCCATCTATTTGCTCATCCCCTAATCTAGCATTGGGATCCCCTATACTGACATGGATCCCAAATTCTCTAAGAACTAGTTCAAATCTATCCAAAAAGCCTCCCTGTCCTCATCACTTTTTTCACCACCAGGACCATATATGCTTACAAAAACCTACATCTCCCATCCCAGTTTCACTTTCACCCACATTAACTTTGAAGATACTTTCCCTCCACTCTACCATGCACTTTCCTATATCATCACTTGTCAGAGGAGCTAATCCTCACCCTCTCATCACTCCTGACACTTCCCATCACACTCCCAACTAAAAACCACCCCTCCCTTTTAATTTTGTCTTATTTAATACTAATACATACATCTTTTTTCTTGGAAATGTACTGCCTAACTCTTCCCTTTTACACTCATATATGCCACAACCACTAACATTTAATGAACCAAATTTCTAATGAAATACCATCTATTTTCTTCTCCATTATAAGGGAGGTAGCCAGTGAAGGCAAAGCACTCTCTTCCACCACCCTTGTTTACCTCTCATCTTAACTCCTTGTGTATGAAGGGTCATCTCTGTCCCTTACCCACTGCCTGGGCCAGAAGCAATGTAGCAAGACACAGTACATCCACAGCAGGCCCACTTCACTTAAATGGTGACCCTCCTTCCTTGTTTCATGTGGAAAATAGAGAGGATAGGGAGTAATCTTTTCAAACTGTGTCAAAATATCATCCATACACAACCAATTGCCATTCACCCCTATCCCATGCCTTCTACCTTCCTTGCTCAATAGACATTTCCCTCTTGCTCAAAGCCCCTTTCACCCCATCTATTCATCTCATCCTTAAGTTCACTCTGCCTCTGCTTTCCACACATTTAGTTGATCTTTTTTCACTCATTCTTTCCATGTGCCCAAACCATCCCAATAATTTTTCATCAGCTCTATCTGCCAACTCCCTTTCTACCCCTGCTCTCCTCATGTCTCATTCTATACAACTTACAATATTCTCAGACACTTCATCTATGCCCATACAGTGTCATCGCCAGAATCACTTCATATGATATTTCCTTTGCACCCATTCTCAGATGCCTATTTCCCATGTCATTTTTCAATATCCTAAGGCACTTACTTGCTTCTCTCACTGTAGTTGACCTCCACCCAAACTCCTTCATTTCCTGCCACATACAACCCCAAATGCTTATACTATCCACTTCCTCTGACCTCTCTCCTTTAAGACTTACTTTCAACTCAATGCCACCCTCTCCTCTTGTACATCACCTTTTGCTCACATTTACCTTCAATTTTCCCCTATCTACCTTCCCAAAGTCTGTCACTAACTGACCCTACTACAAACACAGTGTCATCTGCAAAAGTCAATTGGCTCACCTACCCCTTCACTCCACTATCTCTAACCAACTTGAATCCCCTGCCAATCACCCTCCCATTTACCTCCTATACCACACCCATCCATGTATACATGACACATTGAATAGCCATGGCGACATGACACAGCCCCACCTTAACCTCAAACCACTTGTTCTCTTCATTTTAGTTCTTACCACAAGCTTTACTATTGTTGTAGACTCTTGACTGCCCGTAACAGCTTTACCCCAATTTCACATGTCTGCAATACCTCTCACAGTGCCTTCCTGTCTATCCTGTCATGTGTCTTTTCCAAATCCATAAAGGTTCAAAAAACATTCATACCTTTTGCCAAAACCATCTCACAACTTTGCCTTACAACAAATTTTATCCCACACTACTCTTTACCAATTAATCCCTCTGTTCCTCTCCTAATCCTCTAAATTACAACCCTTCCATAGGCTATTCCAACCACAACTACTACAATTACTTTTGTCACCCTTTGTAAACCAAAACTATACAGGCACACCTCCAGCACTCTCCCCTCCCTTTGGCACACAATAAACCTCATTAGCCACTCCATTATAGCTGTATCCCCCTTTTTCACACATTCCACATGACACCTATCCAATCCAGGTGCCTTACCAGTACTCATCATCTTTTTCATTTTCCTCTCCCATCATAATCATTATTTAAGTGCCTCTCACTGCCACAATCAATCCCTCCCTATCCTCTTCTACATTCAACAACTCCCTAAAATACTCTATCCATCTTCCCCCTACCACTTTCACTTCCATTAACATGTCCAGCTGTACTTTTTACCTTTTCTTCTCTGCCTGACTCATCTCCCTCTCACTTTTAATTTCCTTCCAAAAATGTAATTTTCGCAGGAAAATTAATTTTTCCCTGATACAAACCTGAGGTACTCCTTACAATAGGATACTTTCGCGTAGCGCGAATATTTCTACTGCGAAATTAAAATCCTCACTCTGTGGGTCTGGGCAACGCTTATCCTCAGTAAGGGGCCCCATTGGGGCAAGGGGGGGGGGGGGGGCTTGCCCTCCACCACAAGTCTCGCACACTATAACCATTCTCTGAGCCAGGTATGAATTAAGCACAAGGTTTGTCAGGCAAGGAGAAGGAACTGTTCAGAGGGGTGGTTGAGGAGGGCCATTAAAGGTAAGGAGTACCTCAGGTTTGTATCAGGGAAAAATTAATTTTCCTGCGAAAATTACATTAGTTCCGAAGAATACAAACTCTTCGGTACTCCTTACAATAGGAGACTCGGACTTAGGAGGGAAGGAAGTTGTTATCTAGCCTGGGAAACCGCTGCAAGGAAAATCTAGTGTGCTAAGACTATGTTGACCAGACCCCTATACATTCCCCTCACTTTGAAGTGCACCCCTTTCTGTTCCCTGGAGTGGAGACAGACAGGTTATAATCACTTTTGTACCACTGAAGGGCTTGAATTGATTCCCTTGGAATGCTTGAGAGCCCGCGGGTGAGGTAAGGGAATGTAAGAGTATGAGAAGGGCTTTGGAAAGTTATCCCTGCAGTTGCCGAGCCAGAACCTGGATGAGTTGTCAGGGTCGGCTGTGTGCTCTTGAGGAGGGGTATATCATTTTCAGGACTTCTTGGGCGGCCACTATGGGGCCCAAAGATAAGTTCCCTAAAGATTCCCGCATAACTTCTTTGAGGTAAAAGGAAGGGAACGTATTCTGGCTCTTCCATATACCTGCTTGAAGAACCTGGTTGACTGACAGATTCTTTCTGATGACTAGGGAGGTCCCTACTGCCCTCAGGTCATGGGCAATCTGTGTGGTTCATGTCGCAGGCTCTGCGGATGACTTCCATTGTCCAGTAAGAAATGGAATTCTTAGTGATGGGCTACCTTTCGTAGAGATGAACCTCTTTAATTCTGGTCGAAGATGTTCGGTTCTCTTGAGGTAGGTCCGGATGGCTCGTACCGGGCATAGAACTGTTTCAGTCTATTCTCCCCCTGCAAATTCGTTTAAGGACGGAACACTAAAGGACCAGAATCTAGGGTCGGATTTGGTAGGATCTTGGTTTTTGGCAATGAATTGAGGCATGAAAGTGAAGGAGACCTCTTTCCATCCTTTGGAATGGGCGACTCTATAAGAGATGGCATGTAACTCCCCTACTCTCTTGGAAGATGCCAGGGCTAGCAGAAAAAACTGTCCTCTAGGTGAGGTCCTTCAGATGTGCCTCTCGGAGAGGTTCGTAAGGGGGACCCCTCAGAGAGTTCAGGACTAATGCCACATCCCGCGGAGGAGAACTGATTTCCCTGGGGTGGCATGATCTTTGAAGTGCCTGAAGAGCATGGAAATTTCCGGTGAAAGGGCTAGGACCATGCCCTTCAGAGAAAACACCTGATTTAGAGCTGCCCTATAGCCTTGTACTGCCGAGAGGGAGATCTTCTTGGACTTCCTGAGGAAGTGGAAGGAGGCGATCTCAGGAATGGTGGCTCGATCTGGGACTAACTTCCTGGAGTGGCACCATTTTGCAAAGGCATTGCATTTCCCTTGATAAAGGTTAGCTGAGGAAGAGCGAATAGGAGCGGACATGTCCTCTACCACTTCTCTGGGAAAACCCTTCTTTAGGAGGATCCGGACCATAGTCTGAACGCGTGAAGATTGAGTGCTGAAGGGTTCTTGTGCCAAGGCCCGTTGATGGGTGGATACAGAAGATCTGGTCTTCCCTGAAGGGCCAGAGGCTCTTCTACTGCTAGCTCGAGGGCGTCTGGAAACCATGGGGCTTCGGGCCACCAAGGAGCGATCAAAGTCATCCGAAGGTAGGATGCATGTCTTGCTCTCAGGAGTACCTTCTGGAGCAAGGGAAATGGTGGGAAAGCGTAGGAGTCCAGGTTGTCCCAACTTTGCAGAAGAGCGTCTTCTCCTGCTGCCAGAGGATCCGGGAAAGGGCTGAAATATATTGGGAGTTGGTGATTCCATCTCATTGCAAAAAGGTCCACTAGAGGGGAGCCCCATTTGCTGAGGATGAAGTTCGCTACCTCTCGATAGAGGGACCATTCTGTGTTGATTATCTGATTCTTCCTGCCGAGGTGGTCCGCCCAGACATTCCTCTTCCCCGGGATGTAGCGGGCTTTGAGTGACACCTGGAGATTCTTGGCTAGGTTGAGGATGCCCATCATCAGAAGGCATAGTTCCTGGGAGACTGTGCCCCCCTTGCTCGTTCAGGTAGGCTACTACCGAGGAATTGTCCGACATTATACCCACTACTTTTCCTGAGACTTGATCCTTGAAGTGACGGAGAGCCAGGAGTACTGCTTTCAACTCAAGCCAATTGATATGGGCTGTCCGCTCGACTGTGGACCAGGAACCGCTGATGTGATCGTCGTTGAGGTGGGCTCCCCAGCCCTCCTTGGAGGCATCGGAGAACAGGAGGACTTCGGGGGGAGATGGGCCGAGGGGTATCCCCATGAGAAGGTTGCATGGGCCTTCCACCAGAGAAGAGAATCCTTGACTTCTTCGGTGAGGGAGATGTGTTGTAGGGGTTCTCCCTCTTCCGGGGCCCACTGAGACTTGAGGAGCCACTGTAGCGGTCGCATTCTTTGTCTACTCCTGGGGATTATTTTCTCTATGGAGGCCATATGGCCCAGGAGGATTTGGCATTGTGTCGCCGTCAGGAACCTGGTCGATAGTGCCTGTGCAACTAGAGAAGCGAGATTCTGGATCCCCTTTTCTACTGGGAAGGACTCCATTAGGGAGGAGTCCAGGACCATACCCAGGTACGTGACTCTCTGTCTTGGTAAGAAATCTGACTTTTCCGGGTTGACTACTGTGCCCAATTTCAGGACAAAGGTTAGGACCATTCTCAGGTGTTCTTGGCATAGCTGGGCGGAATGTGCAAGGATCAGCCAGTTATCCAAGTAACGGAGTAGTTGAATTCCCCTGGAGTGGGACCACGCTGAAACGAGGTTGAACACACTGGAGAAGACTTGGGGTGCTGTGGAAAGTCCGAAGCAGAGGCAGGGGAAGTGGAAGGTGTTGCCCCTGTGGATGATTCTGAGGAATTTCCTGGAGGAGGGATGCACTGGTATGTGGAAATAGGCATCTTGGAGGTCCAGCGACACCATGAAGTCCCCTTCCCTGATAGACGCCCTTACGGACTCTGGGGTGTCCATTCGGAACTTCGTCAGGGAAAGGAACTTGTTGAGTGGAGACAAATAGATGACTGGTCTCCACACCCCTGTTGTCTTTTCTACTAGGAATAGCCTTGAGTAGAACCCTGGGTCCGGAGTCGAGACTTCCTCTAAAGCTCCTTTCTGGAGCAGAACGGAGGATTCCTCCGCTAGGGCCCGACCGCGAGCCGAGTCCGGGTGGAAGCTGCTGACTTGGATGGGATAGGGGGAGAGGTTTGGGACAGTGGGAAAGGGAAGACAATAGCCTGTCTTAATGACTTAGTAGGTCCAGTCTTCCGCCCCGGCCTCTTCCCATGCTCTCCAGTAGAGGGAGAGGGCTGGCGAATTCCTAGGATTCCTGTGGGGGAGTCCGGAGCCTCTATAATGTTTGCGTCTAGGATCTCTAGTCGTAAAGGGACGGGGCTTTCCTGTCTGCCTTTTCGACTTGGAGTGGAGGGGTAGGGAATCAGCATGCGGGTTAGAAGGGGGGCCCTCTTCAATGGAGCATAAATTTCTCTGAGGAGGGGATCACTGGGGTCTCCTAGGACGGTGTCTCTCCTGCGGGACTCAATGTTGGCCCAAGACGTTAAGAGGCAGGCCGCTTGATGCTTCAGAGCTCTGCTCGAGCTTTCCCATAGAGCCTGGAGGTTGCATTCCCCTTGGGGTTGCAGCCCGGGTAAAAACTCCCTTACTGAAGCCAAGATGCGTTCCAGCCAGGAGTGCACCGCGAGAGAGAGAGCCAGGCCCTGAACGAGGTCCCTGGATTATCTGCCGGAAAGGATGACGTTTCTTCTGAACAGTGAATCCACGTCCGCTTTGACAAGCTCTGGTAACCGAGCCGGGATCAAGGCTGCTTAAGGTTTGTCCCTGATGGGAAGTAGAAGCGTTTTTGCTGTTCCACTGGAACAGAGCGCCAGCGCGGTTTTTCGGTTGCCCGGTTTGTGAGTGCGTCGGAGGCCTGGTTCATGGCTCGTACCGTCTGTGTACTCCATGGGAGTTGGTTTTGTTGTTTGAGAATTGCCCGTCCTGAAGATTTCAGACTCGAACGTGACTTCCATTTCTTGTGGAAGGCTCAGTTGATTAGCTCTCCTAACTTTAGAGAGGATCTCTGAGCAGGAGGGTGTAACAACCATCGGGGATTCCGACTGGGAATCCTGCGAAGTTTGGTAACTTGCCCTCTCATCCCCGGCGCTGTGGACGTCGTCGCCGTCGTAGCTGGCGCCTGTCCGGTCAGCGAGAAACACCGCGTCTGCAACCTCGTCCCTGATCTCTGTCCTCGTGAGCAAAGGGCATGGAAAGGTCACCGTTGATCACCCGGCTCTTCCTACGGTGGGTGTTATGCGTACTGCGGGATTCCTGAGTAGAAGAGACTAAGGGGCTCTTTGTCTTTGAACCCGGGTTCTTTGTCTGTGCCGGCGTCGAGTTTCCGGGATGGGTCGGGGGCAAGCCGCAAGCGACCACATCCGGGAAAAATGTCATACAGGAGCGGTAGCTAGAGGTGGCCTGAGGCGCATGTCCGTCTACGCTAACCGTCCTGGTTGAAGGAAGAGAGGACAACTTGGCCTGAGAATGAACTCGAAGTGGACGTTGTACCACCTTCCTGGCTACTACGCTTTGGAGGGACCGTCGAGTATCCGGGATGGGTCGAGGGCAAGCCGCAAGCGACCTCATCCGGGAAAAATCTCATACAGGAACGGTAGCTAGAGGTGGCCTGAGGCGCATGTCCGTCTACGCTAACCGTCCTGGTTGAAGGAATAGAGGACAACTTAGCCTGAGAATGACTCGAGGTGGACGTTGTACCACTTTCCTAGCTACTACGCTTTGGAGGGACCGTCGAGTTTCCGGGATGGGTCGAGGGCAAGCCGCAAGCGACCTCATCCGGGAAAAATCTCGTACAGGAACGGTAGCTAGAGGTGGCCTGAGGCGCATGTCCATCTACGTTAACCGTCCTGGTTAAAGGAATAAAGGACAACTTGGCTTGAGAATGACTCGAGGTGGACGTTGTACCACTTTCCTGTCTACTACGCCGTGGAGGAGGGAGAGAATTGCTCGTCTCCTCTGAAGCCGTAGTCTGCCTTCTCTTGTTTTTGGGGGGTGAAGAGGGAAGCCATTTTCTATGCTTGCGCACCTTTTCCTCTGCATGTGCTTTCCTGTGAACATGAAAGTACACGGAACACTGATTATCATCTCACTGAATGCACGTCTCACACGGGGATGAAGGTGAACACTTAAGAGCTATACACTTGAAACACCAAATGTGAGGGTCCACTTGGGCTGGCGGTAAGGGGGTGAGACAAAGGTATCTCCCTTCGGCGAAGGCACACAACCCATCTTGAACAACAACAATACTGGAACCAGATTCCATACTTACAGTGAAGGGTAGGATACCCGGTGGCGGTTAAGGGAATAATACAGGAAAGGGAGAAGCACTTAATAAATTCCAGGACACAGGAAATTGAAGGACGACGAACTCCTTAGCGTCCTGGGAGTGAGCTGGCGACAATCGAAGCGGGTTGCTTGATTTTCGGCACATACGTAAACATAGAACCGTTGAGTAATTAACGGTTCGCTGCCGCGCTAATAATGGAGTTTGACTGAGAATCGGCCCATTAAGGGGGAAACCGATAAAAACTAAACATGTATAGTAGAGAGATGTTAACGCGGTCACTACTGCGAAGAGAATGGTTATAGTGTGCGATACTTGTGGTGGAGGGCAAGCCCCCCCCCCCTTGCCCCAATGGGGCCCCTTACTGAGGATAAGCGTTGCCCAGACCCACAGAGTGAGGATTTTAATTTCGCAGTAGAAATATTCGCACTACGCAAAAGTATCCTATTGTAAGGAGTACCGAAGAGTTTGTATTCTTCGGAACAATATGTTTTTACTCTTCTCAAAATTATGTCATACTCCAACCCTATTAGAAAAAAAAAAATGGGTACAAAAGAAAACACAAAAATAGTATAAAGTATCACGTTTAATATATATGATAATGTACCTTACAACTCTAAATCACTGATATTTTAATAGTTTACCAGCTGTTCATGATAAAATGGCTCAATGACAATTACCTGTCAACAGGGTAAACCAAAGTCATTAGCTATAACTAACTGAAGAAAGACATTGTGATTGAGTGAACTATACTCAAAGCAACTACTGAAGTGCCAATAATCATTTTTGAAAATGCAATAACTGATAACAATTTCAGAAAACAAATTACTTAAATGGAAAGAATACAGTTTCAAAATTAAGGGGAAATTGGTTGTGTTACCTGCCACTACTTTGTCAACAATTGAAGGTAGGCAGGAGCAGCGATAGGACCGAGCGGCAACATACTCCTCTCAGTGGGCTTCAGCTAATGACAGCAGCCAAGCAGGGGATTGCACCTTGAATTAATTATAAGCCTCCATAACATGGACATTCCCCACTGGCTGCAATCAATGACATCCACCTTCTCTTCATTTTCATTCTATTAAAGCTACGATAGATTGGGGCGCCTCAATGAGTTACCTGAATTGTGTTGGCATCTTAAAGCTTACATTAAGAAATGCTTCCAATACATCTTATCACATACTGATATACCTCAACCTTTTTTTGTTTTTTCATATTTATGATGCCTTTGCATAATATAAATCATAGTTTCTATCATGACAATCAAAGAGGAAAAACCCCTTAGTGGAAGAGCATAAAGCATATAGATTTCAGTAAAGATATGTACATCCGCCATTCTGACAGTCTCTAATGCAATAGTTCGATGCCAAGCATAAAATAAATAGACTTTGTTTAGATCCTGTTTTCAGGATAAAACATAAGGCACTGAAATCTAGGAAACCAGATTTCAACACAAGATCAATCAGAAACTTCTGTATCTGCTACTCTGCCCTGTTCTTTTTCAATCATGATAAATGAAGACATTCATTCAGCACAAATATCTTCATGGATCTGGTTTCAAACCCTTACAAGGGGAGAGTTATATCTCCTGTCTATATTTGTCTCTTAAGTCTTGGCAGTTGTGAAGCCAATCTCACTTAATGCAATCCCTTGCACCTCCTACATCAGCTTAAAAATTTGAACCTTTAAAGAAATGCACATTCCTGCACCTTAAAATAACACCTTTCCCCATTATGAGAATTCAATTCTGAATTGGTCTATTTCAACATTTTACTGTTTCCATGATGTACATTTCCAAAGAATGCTACAAAAACCTGCTATAAACAGTTATTTTCTATCATTTAAATCAGTGGTAGGTCATTGTATTCTGCACTGCAGCATTCATAAGTGTTCTCCACAAATTTATACCAATTCAAAAGTCAAGTACATTTCATAGAAATATATTCTGGTAAATCATGAACTCTTCCACACGTGATCAAAATTCAAATGATTTTCTCTCACAAGAACTATTTTACCTGTGAGCAAAATTCAATTGAAATTATCACATGGCTGTGTGTATAATTCTAAATGTGAAAAATGGCACATACTGTCTTCCATGCACTGAGGGTGAAGGAAAGAAAACTAGCAATTGTCCAGAAGGTTGAGGAGGTGGAGAAGGGCACTGCAGAACCTACCAGAAGTTACTCGTTGCTTCCTTTAGAAATCTAGCAGTGGCAATTGAGCCAATGAATAATGCCATGGACATTCACAACAAATCAGATTTTGACTAGGCATTAACAATGAAACATTTGCAAGAGTCAAGAATAAGGTACATATTAGGCCATCATTAGGCTGGTTTACTTAGTGCTGACCATATATTTATGTCCAAAATAAAGAGCATAATCAGAATCAACAGCTCTAAAAAATTAGCATACAATAAATGAACAAAAACTATCACTAACTTTGGCTATTTATATAAAATATACATCTCAACAACATTGGGATATTTGATTCATACAATGGAGTTTGGAAATCTATATCCATCTACAATACAACCAATCCATTTGTGGGTTTAATATTTGACATTAGAGATGTTACCTGAGAAAGTTGAAAATTTATTTATGTCAATAACTTATTTTGGAAGTGGAAATATTATGAATTACCAACAATTTCAATTTAATCTTTCGGTTATCAATATGAAAACAGAAAAAGTGGCCTCGTCATGGTGTACCAATTATGGAGAATAGGAATACTTTAATATTTGTGTGAATTCAACAGTTCAATAAATGTGCCACCAAAGCTGCATACAGGTAACAAGAGAAAGTAGAAAGCCAAGTAGAACTTGTTCTTTAGAAAAAGTGTGTGCATGGTGAAAGTAAAGATGTTAACAATACTTGACTTTTGATAGCTGCATATACCTACAGTTTCATGCTGTGAATGAAACTATGTATAATGTTCAATGATAGAATTTCTCTATCAACATCTCCTATGTCCCACCAACATATTTAGGACAAACATGCTAAAATGACTTTGCTCCTTAACTGGTTCTTTAACCATAACTATTACCTCAGCAGCTATCTGGTTAACATGGATTTTTAGAATCTGGAAATTAAATTCTTTCTCAAGTTCCCACATCCAAAACTCTGGCAGCCCTTGGGCAGTAAATTGCATTCCCCCAGCAGCTATTATACTCATCATACTCAAACCTTTATTACATCACTGATCCACATATTCAAAGAAAATTTCCTTCCAGCTATTCATGCTCTATGTTTACACATCACAGAACTACCATGCTACATGATTAACAAGCTGTTTACTTTTAAACCTGAGTGAGATTCCTTTCTGATAAAATTTATCAAGCTGCATAATGACAAAGTTCTTAAGTGTATATACCAGACATGTTAAGTTTCAAAAACAGTCTGATCTATACTACTGCACCAGAGCCAGTCCTATTCCATCCAAAATCTTTCAGATAACCATAAAGCAATTTAACACATGAACACAAACAAAAGCATATGCCTGCATGTATGCACACACACACACACACACACACACACACACACACACACACACACACACACACACAAATTATACAATACCTATGGGGGAAAAATGTGAATCATAAATTAACACACAAATGTTAACATGTATGCTGATGTAAATACATATACATTTCATTCACAAACAATAATAATTTGAGTTTTTACCATTCAACTTCATGCATTCAAACATACACTAGTGATTCCTTTATTTCCTTGGGGAAAACTTGGGGTTGACAGGTCCATGTGTGAAAGAGCGTAATTCATAAGGAGTGTTTGTCTTGTGCAGAGTGGCCGCATCAGCATCACTTTTGCGAAAAATTAGCATTCTCACATCTGTGTGGAGGTATATCTTGCCCGACTTCGAACTGGCAAACCTGAAATTCAAGTTTCAAAGTTAGCAAATGGTAACAAATCATGGAAAAGTTATAAATTTGTAAACATACGTGGTAGTCCAGGCAAATGGGTGGCCCTTTTTTCTTTATTCGTTTGATAATTATATTTATTTTATGATGATTTGCGAGTGCAAACACGAAATACTTAATGATTGTGTGACACACAGTGGAACCACTGTATACAGAAACATGATAAGTATGGCAGGCTTTTGTTAGGCCCTCCAGAGTTCCAGCACCTATAAAACCGGCACTGCACCCCTGCTCTGTGGTCCTCTTCAATAGAGAAATGGACCACAGACTGAGGTTGTAATATGCAGATCACCACTCAACAATGTTCATTTTCTCTGATAATGGATTTTACAGTTTGTACATGGTGGTATTCATGCTAAAGGAGATGGATCAACAGGAGTAATATGAGGTTTGGGGTGCCAGGATTATATAGTGTAGACATGATGTTGGGAAGAAGCTGTGGACTGTTGTCTATTGTATTAGTCAGTAGTTTCCATGTCATTAGCTGAAAGTGGTAAGGGAAGGAAGGCAGTTTCTACTTGTCAGCTCTGTGTGCGAAAAAAAATGTAAGAAATATAGTTGAAGCATAAAAAGCAATCTTGGGCCCAATCCTGAGAGTGTCAGACCCGCAGGGCTGCACCTCCTGATAGACTGATTTTGTCCTTGTTAATTTACCAGCACTTCTATACCTTAGAGGTCAAATCACACCAATATCATAGGTTATGAGGGATTCAGTCTATAATTAAGAGAAGTACCTTTACCCACATTTATCTTCAGCTTTCTTCTTTCAAACTCTCCCAAACTCTGTCACCAACTTCCTCAATCCCTCCTCTAATCCTGCAAAACAACTGCTGGCTCACCTCCCACTTTTCTCCATTTTCTTTAAACATCTCCAATCCCTGACCCACCACCCTTGCATTTACCTCTCGCACCACCCTATCCATGTATAAATTGAACAACCAGGGCAACATAACACATCCCTGACTAAGTCCCACCTTTACCTCGAACCACTCACTCTCTCCATTTCTAATCCTGACACATGCTCTACTACTCTCATAAAAACAAGAGTAGTAGAGCACGTGTGGGAAATTACTATCCCAAAATGGATAGTAGTTCTGCCATTGTCATGCAAAAAGTACTAGCATTGTGTAGAAGAGCAACCACAGGAGGCATGAATGGCAGAATTGGTGTCCTTCTGAGCCAGAGAGAGATCTAGGCCACTGCAGCAAGAATAATGGCAAAGAGGGAGCTGCAAGCACACAGGAGGCTGACATCCCAGACGCCCTCAGCCTGTTGGTACCATAGTGCCACAACATATGAAAGGCCCCCTGGAGTACAACTCTCCAGGGCCCAGGAAGTTGTCCTTCACTGCCTCCAGCTAAGATACTGGTGCTTTTGAGAGGTGAATGGACATCCAGAGGAATGCCAACACTGTGGAGCAGCAGGAGCCAACACACTGAGCCATTACGTGGCTGTCTGCTCAGTGACCAGATTCTTCCATGCAGGACCCTGGACCTTGGCAGAGGGACTAATACAGAGACTGACAAGGATGCTCAACTCGTATCAACTGGGATGTCTCCTTCATGTGCCACCCCCCAGATGATAAGGACTGGTTTTGTATACCCGAGTTCATTTGCACATATTGATATATGGGGACAATGCATCTGGAAACAACTTACACCCAAGGACTAATACCTCCTCCTTTCAGCTTAGGTACCTGTGAAGGACGACTTGGATCAAATGGATAGGACGCAACAGACACTGAGAAGCCAAACTTTGCTGACAAGATTGAGAAGGACCACAAGGACCATGCAGCACACAAGGAGTCAACAGAAAAATACTTTATCATATGTAATAATATCATACATGATCTAGGTAATATTGTAAAAGACTTCTGTCTCA
>NC_134784.1:44251258-44303758 GCF_046742065.1 Oratosquilla oratoria | reverse complement strand
CACTACATAGTCCATTAAAGCTCTACCTACCACCCTTCCCTCCACCACCCGCTCCCATGTGTACTTATGCTTGACTTTCTTCCGAAACACTGTATATGCTATCATCAACTCTCTTTCTAGACACATTTCCACCATCAACTCTCCACTACGATTTTTTCCTGGAACTCCACATTTCCCAACCACTCCATCAATTGGATCCTTTCCTACCCTAGCATTAAGGTCTCCCAGTACTATTACATTTACACTTCTCCCTAAACCCTCTATGCACTCATTTAAATCTATTCAAAAGGCCTCCCTTTCTTCTACACTCTTCTCACTGCCACGCCCATATGCACTTACAAAAACCCACATCTCCCTTCCCAGTTTCACCTTCATCCACATTATCCTTGAGGAAACCTCCCTCCACTCCACTACACGTTTACCTATCTCTTCACTTACTAGTATAGCCACCCTTTCCCTACCTCACCCTCTCTTCACTCCTGATAACCTCCCACTTACACTCCCAAACTTACAATCGCCCTTCCCTTTCAGCTTAGTTTCACTCAAAGCCAACACATCCATCTTTCTTCTCACAAACATACTACCTATCTCTTCCCTTTTACTCTCATCTGTACCACATCCACGCACATTAAAAGACCCAAACCTTAGGGTGCTGGTCCGAGAACTTCCAGACCCTCTTATGCCTTTGCCTTTACTTTTAGGAATGTGCCCTGTGGGGCTACAAGGAGAAGGATGCCTAGTCCCAATCCCCGTCCCTTTCTTCTCGCCTCTTACGATCCAAGTGGGAATACTTGGTGGCAGTATTCTTTTCCCCCACCACAGGGAATTCCCCCACCACAGAAAAAGAAATACTCAGAGAAATGGTACAGGACAGCAACAAGGGGTTGGGGGACAGCATAACGGAGGGACAGTCGTAGTATAAAAGTGTCATCATTTCTCTATGAACAGAGTTTTCCTCTATCATAGACAAAATGATGTGTGGCTCTGGTCCGTAGGGGTGCCCCATATAGACCCTAAAATATCGACTGCATGCTACTTTGTCACAATAACAAGCAGCCAATACCCCAGACGGGGTATATATATATATATATATATATATATATATATATATGATACAAAAATGCAAAATAACCACAGGAGAAAGGAAACTTGTAGACAGTAAGTACTTTCGTATATTACATCTTCAGACTAAATGACAGAGATACAGAGTTGGGTTTAAATATAGATATCAGGTGCAACCATAGGGGGGAAGGGGGGAGACAATACAATGTGAGGAGGGGGGATGACCTTACCCCTATCGACCTGACCAACACATAAGGCTCAATCTGGCGGAAAGATCTCGGTGACCATTTGGTTTACCAATTTATCACATTTAAAATTACCATAGCTTAAGTTCAAATTTTTGTCAAACGTGTCTGATATTAAGTAGGATTCTATTATATTTCTTTCTTGTAGGCTTTTTCCTTTAGCTAAAATTATTGCCTTAGACCAATCAATATGATGGTTGTATAATGCTTTATGTTGGAATAATGCATTATTTTCCTGGGCAGATCTCGCACTATATTTATGTTGGGAAATGATTGTTTCCAAGTTTTTCCCAGTTTGTCCAATATAAAATTTATTGCAATCTTGGCAAGGAATTTTATAGACCACACCATTGTTGTTAGGAGGGCTGTTATCAATTAAAGTTTTCTTAATTAAGAACAGCCCTCCTAACAACAATGGTGTGGTCTATAAAATTCCTTGCCAAGATTGTAATAAATCTTATATTGGACAAACTGGGAAAAACTTGGAAACAATCATTTCCCAACATAAATATAGTGAGAGATCTGCCCAGGAAAATAATGCGTTATTCCAACATAAAGCATTATACAACCATCATATTGATTGGTCTAAGGCAACAATTTTAGCTAAAGGAAAACAATTTAAACTTAAGCTATGGTAATTTTAAATATGATAAATTGGTAACCCAAATGGTCACCGAGATCTTTCCGCCAGATTAAGCTATATGTGTTGGTCAGGTCAATAGGGGTAAGTGCATCCCCCCTCCTCACATTGTATTGTCTCCCCCCCTCCCCCCTATGGTTGCACCTGATATTTATATTTAAACCCAACTCTGTATCTCTGTCATTTAGTCTGAAGATGTAATATACGAAAGTACTTACTGTCTACAAGTTTCCTTTCTCCTGTGGTTATTTTGCATTTTGTATCACGGTAATGTGATTGCTTGCAATATATATATTGTAAAACTAAAAGGCCAAATCCTTCCATTCGAAAAAGCCTTAAAATTCTAGGCCTCACATTTGATACTTGTATGACTACTGACTGACATGTCAAAGACCTGACAGCAAAAATCAACAAGAAAACAAACCTACTTAAATCCATCACAAGCACTGACTTTTAACAGTACAAAAATACTCTAATAACAATCTACAAGCAATTCACAAGAACCATCCTCAACTTCATAACTAGAGCTATGCCATTCACCAATGTACTCACCTGAGATGAATGAGGTATCTAAGCCACTGGTGTGCATCTGGGTGATCATCTCCCTGCACTCCTACAGGCATATTTAGGGTGCGCTGTCTCAGAAAGGTGCGCGAGTTTGCGGGCATATCGGACAGATCATACATGACCACAAACATCTTCACCACTGTTCGATGTGGGTTGAAGAGGGTAACCTGGACAGTTCCCTTGTTTGGCACATGGTAACCCTTTTTACCAAGGTTTATATGACCCTGTTGATTTTTATGAGAAAAAAGAATATTAAGAATATCACAAAATGAGAAGTTTGTACAAGGTAACAAGTAAATACATTTTATACAGACCAATTCTTTTCTTTTGTGCAAAGGCAGCATATCATTATTCCAAGTAAGGAACTATGATTTTTATTTCCTCACTATGGTTGAGATAATTTGAAACTGAAGTGCTTTTTTTGGTAGCTTTTATCAGCCAAAGTATCAATCATATTACAAAATCAAATCCAAATAAGAGTAATTGTGTCATTCTGCAAAGAAGTCTATAATTATATAATGCCTTTGGAAGTATTTCCTTCCCTCTAAGATATCAAATCTAAAAATACCAAGTCAATCATATTACAAGTTCAAATCCAAATAGGAGTAATAGTGTCATTCTGCAAAGAAGTCTCTTATTACATAATGCCTTTGAAAGTATTTTCTTTCCTTTAGGTTATCAAATCTAAAAATACTGAGTTGTGCATATATCCTGTCCTGTTTACATATACTATACTACTTATGAATTGTCATATCCACTTACATGTTCACTTCTGTTCCCTTTGTTAGTGTTACACTTCACAAATTTTATTCTGACTAATAATAATAAAAAATATTCAGATTTGGTGGAATCACTATGGTGAATGGGTTCAGTCCATATAAAATCATCCCTTTAGTAAAGTGATAATCTTTACTGATTTTCTGGTGGCTATTGCCATACAACTTCATTCTTTTGTGAGGATGTCAATAGAGGAGGGGTAACAAGTTTTAATTGTGGATGAGGAAAGAAAAAAAGATAAAAAAAAAAAAATCCTACAGGTAAGTGGATAGCTTTAAATATTTAGGGTCACATGTAGCATGGGATGGAATGGGGTAGAGGTTAAGAGTAGAATGAAGGAAGCAAGTAAACATCCTGTGCCATGAGAAATAAGTATCTGGGGATGGATGTGAAGAGAAGACTGTATGAATGGGTGATAGCACCTTATACCACTGTATAGGGCAGAGACTTCAAGGGAACCAGAAACTTAAATATATTTGAGATAAAATGTTTGAGAAGTATGCTGGGTAGAGGATGAGAATGGATAAAGTAAAAAATAAAGGGGTGAAAAGGAAAGCAGGCATAGAAAGGAAGCTGGCAGAGAGGGTAGATGAAAGAATGCTTAGATGGTTGAGAACATAGATTAGCATTAAAAAGTGTGGATGGTGGAGGTGGATGAAGTGAACTAGAGGGGTACTGATAATGTGATGGATGGATGGGGTGAAAGGGGTCTTGAGTAAAAGGGGAATATCTGTTGAGCAGGGAAGGGACAAGGCAAGAGATGGATGCAAGTGGAAAATAGTTGTGAATGGACTAAATTGATACGACCAGAAGGGACTTCCCTTTGTTTTCTCTACAAGGAGGGAGGGTTGCCTTGTAAATGAACCGGCTGGCCCTGCTATGGGTATGCTGTATCTTACTGCATTCATTATGACTGGTTGGTGGGTGGGGTCCAAGATGAAAAAGAAACAAATGGGTGATGGTTGGGAGTGGGATGGGTGGGTGTGGGTGCATGTCTGGGCTGGCTAGGCTCCCCTTATAAATGGGAAGACACCTACTAGCCAGTACTATTCAACAGTTCTCCATGGAATTGGAAGTAAATGGGCTACTACCATACCTAGATGTCTTGGCAGCACAAGAAAGAGACAATCTCAAGACCAGTGTATAAAAAAAAACACACACACACACTGAAAGACTACTAGACTTCAATAGTAACCACCCAGGTCTTTATGATTCTAAAGGGAATTGACATCATAATGACAAAATTTTCACCCTCAATAAGAATCCGACAAGAAATAATGCTCTCAAACTGTCAGGAAATAGATTTAATTTGGAAGTTGGGAGAACAACTTTGCCAACCATGCAGTAAATACATACATACATACACATATACCAAAGGTTTTTTCCCCCTTACACGGGGGATAGGCAAAAAGAAAAAGGCATAGAAAAAACTTCCTGCAGAGGCAGTGCAATGTAGTTCAGTTTGAAGCTTTAAAACTCATTTAGATAAACACCTAATCAAGATGCTGTAATGCCTGCCATTTATTTTATATTATTTGTTTGTTATTATTTGTCTGTTTGTCTATTATTATCTATTTGATTATTATTCATTATTATTTATCTGTCCTTTTATTATTATTTACTATTTATCTGTTTATTTATTATTTAATGTTATTTATGTGCTGTGTCTTGCGACACTACTTCTGACCCAGGGCAGTGGACAAGGTGCAGGGATGACCCGTCATCCAGGAGGTGCTATGAGTGTGGAGTGTATTCAGGGATGGAATGGGTGGGAATGATTTTATGCCTTTTCCTTTTTGGCTACCTCCCTTGTAAGGGGGAAAAAGCCTTGGTATATGTATGTATGTATGCATTTTATTATTGTTTATATTATCATAATTTTTATTTATCATTATAATTTTTTGCATACAACCTAGTCATGGACCAAAAGGTCTCCTGTTGGCATGCTCCTCCTTTGTAATCCTTTGAGGCAAAGAGAAGAGTAGATGTAAAATGGGGGAGGAGTATGACACAAAATTTTGAAACAGTATGGGTTTAGGAAAACTAACGAGCAGGTGAGGAGGAAAACTGGGGTGGAAAGGGAATTGGAGATTGGGCTGATGAAAAAGTATTGGGATGGTTTGGACACATGGAATGAATGAGTTAAGAAAGACTAGTAAAAGAGGTGTGGAGGGCTGAGGTGGAAAGAGTGAACATGAAGGGTCGACCTAGGATGAGATGGATGGATAGGGTAAAAGGGGCATTGGGAAAGAGGGGAGTGTCTGTTGAGGAAGGACAGGAGAGGACAGAAAATAGGAGTGAATGGAGAATGGTTGTGTATGGATGATGCAGTGATCCATGAAAGGGAGTGGGTGGGGGATGGGGGGTGAGGGAGTATGTGTGAAAAATAAATTGATGCAGCCAGAAGGGATTTCTCCACGTCTTCTCCATTTCTGCATGAATGGGACGAAGAGGGGGGGTGGGGGGTTGCCGATTTAATAAAGTGGCCTTGCTGTGGATGTGCTGTGTCTTGCAACACTGCTTCTGACCCAGGACAGTGGGCGAGATGCAGAGATGACCCATCATCCTAAAGGAGCCAAGATAAGAGGGAGGGAAGGGGGGGGATGGGAGTGGAGTATGTGGGGATGGAACGGGTGGGAGTGGTTTTTATGCCTTTGTTTTTTGGCTACCTCCCTTGTAAGGGGAAAAAAAGCCTTTGGTATATGTATATACATGATATGAGGATCAGATTTTTGCGGCAAGGCAGATTTGAGGTTTTGGCAAAATGTAAAGATGTAAAGATGTTTTTTGGGCCTTTACAAATTTGGAGAAGCTTGTGACAGGATAGACAGGAAGGCAGTGTGGGAGGTTTTGTAGATATATGGGATTGGGGGAAAGCTTTTTAGGGTAGTCAAGAGTTTTTATGAGTAGTAGAGCTTGTGTTAGGATTGAGAATGGAGAGAGCAAGTGGTTTAAGGTAAAGCTAGGGCTGTGTCAGGGCTGTGTCATTTTGCAAGAGCTGTTCAATGTGAATGTAAATGGGGTGATACAAGAGGTAAATTAAAGGTTGATGGACAGGGGATTGGAGATGATTCAAGCTAGTGAAGAGAAGTGGGAGGTGAGCCAGTTGTTGTTTGCAGATGATACTGCACTTGTGATGGGGTTAGAGGAAGGATTAAGGCGGTTAGAGATGGAGTTTGAGAAGGTATGTGATAGGAGAAAGTTGAAGGTAAATTTGGGTAAAAGTAACTTGATACGATGTACAAGGGGAGAAGATAGCAGCAAGTTGGAAATTTTAAAGGAGAGAGGCTGGAGGAAGTGGACAGTTTTAAATACTTGGTGGTCATGTGTGGCAAGAAATGGAGACCTGAAGTCAGAGGTAAACTGAAGATTGAAATTGAGAGAAGCATGTAAATGTCTTGAGGGGAATGAAGTGTTTTGAGAAACAGGCATTTGGGGATAGATGCAAAGAGATGATTATATGAAGTGGTGATTGTGCCTACAACATTGTATGGGGTGGAGACTTAGAATCTAAGTTAGGCAGAAAGAAGTTTAAATGTGTTTGAGATGGTCTGAGAAGTATGATAGGGGTTACAAAGTTGGATAGAGTGAGAAATGAAGAACTGAGGAGGAGAGAGATAAAAAGGGAGCTGGTAGATAGGGCTGATGAAAGATTATTGGGATGGTTTGGACACATGGAAAGAATGAATGAAGAAATATTAGCAAAAGAGATGTGGAAGGCAAAGGCAGATGGAGTGAACTTGAGAAGACGACAGAGGATGAAATGGACTGATGGGGTGAAAAGGGTTTTGATCATGAGTGGAATGTCTGCTGAACAAGGGAGATGATAGGGGATAGGGATGAGTGGAGAATGGCTGTGTATGGATGATACTTTAACTCGGCCCAAAGGAATTTTCTCCCTGTGGTGGAGTGGTTGTGTGTGGATTAGCAAAAGAGGTGTGAAAGGCAGAGGTGGATGGAGTGAACTTGAGGGGACAACCAAGGATGAGATGGATGGATGGGATGAAAGGTTTGAAAATAAGGGAAATTTTCATTGTGGAAGGAAGGGAGAAGACAGGGGATAGGGTTAAGTCAAGAATGGCTATGTATGGATGATATTTTGAAGCAGCCCAAAGGGATTTTTCCCCATATTCTCTATTTTTCACACAAGGGAACAAGAAAGAGGGCAGCTGTATAAGTGAAGCAGCCCTGATGGAGATGCACCATGTCTTGCTGCATTGCTTCTGACCCAAGCAGTTGGCAGTCAGTAGACAGAGATGACTCTTTATCCATGAGGAGCTAAAATGAAGGGGAAACAAAGGTGATGGATGGGAGTGGAATGGTCAGGAGTGCCTTGGCAACCTAACTTTGGATTGTAGCCCAGAGGTTAACAACCATAGCCCTAGCAGGACACATGGAAATGGACAAGGATGCAGCAAACATAAACAAAAATCCCACACACAGGACACAGGGTCACAATCCCCTACATTAAAGGTGCATCAGAGGTAACATCCAGGGTACTCTTGACAGAAGATGGTACAGGTAGCACACAAACCACACAACACCCTGCATCACAACACATCCAGGGTCAAAGACCAGAAAGCACCTAAACAGCAGGCAGGTGGTGTAGTGTACCCCCTTGACTGCTTTGATCAAGATGAAGATTATATGGAAGAAACACATAAGAAACTCACAACCAGGGCAGAGGAACACAAATAGGCAGTCAGATGCAAAGATACAGCTTTAGCACAAGTCAGAGAACACCAACACAATAGATTGGGAAGGAGCAAAAGTCAATAATAAAGACAATTCCAAGAAAAGAAGACTATTCTTTGAGACCTGGTTGACCAAGGTCAACATCAACAGATGTATATATTCAAATCCAATTTACCTAGGAACAAGGAAAACAATGCAGTGTATCTCAACACAAGGGTATCAATTTCCTACCATGTATCATTAATTTCATGCATATGTGATTGTTGGTGGGTGCACATATGTGTACATGAGGATAGGTTTGTACATGTGTATAAGTGAACGGGTTAATACATTTGACATATATGTATGTATAATTTGGATTTAATTATGTTTATAGAACTTTGGCACAGAAGGAACTCGGCATGGCCCATCTGAGTACTTCCTGTCCCAGGTTTAGTCATTAAAGGTCAGATATCAAGACTTCCGTAACTTTTTGTATTTACAGTTTAATGTACATAAAAAAGCATACTGACAGTATTCTATATAATTCCACCATCTATATCTTATCAAATTTGGCAAAAACAGTTGTTTGTCTTCATCTCATTGTGTCGTCTGCTATTTGAAACAACCCGCCCGTGCGCTTCGGGAACGTTCGGGGAATTCCGCGTTCGTGACGTCACAGTTGCCAAACAATATTGTTATTCTGAGAGTGCATCGTATCGCTTTTGCATTGTCAGTCGTGTGTCGTCTCCTGAGTGTGTCAATTTTTTTTTTATTTCATTGTCACAAAATTGTGATAATAATGGTGTACTGCGTTGCCGCAGGCTGCAACAATGGTAGTGGAAGTGGGAGGAGTTTCTTTCAATTTCCTACGGAGCCAGCCCGACGATCGGAATGGATAGAAAGGTGAACAGAGCAGGCAAAAGACCGGGCAAACTGTGGGAGCCTTCGAAGTTTTCAGAACTTTGCTCTGACCACTTCGAAGAGGAATGCTTCGAAATGAATCTAGCGTTATCGATTGGATTTATGGAGAAGACCAGGAGACGTCTAAAACCTGATGCCGTGCCCTCAATTTTTGCAGCTACTACAAAGCATTCCACGCCGAAACCGGAGGCTTGAGGTACCGTAGGCAGTTTACTTTTTCTGACTCCATGCATCATGTGCATGCGTTAGGCTTAGGCCTATGCCTATGTCAGAGAGGGCTTGTTATAAATTCCATGGACATGCAGGATGGCCTATATAGGCCTAGTAGGCCTAGTGAATTAAACTGGCCCTGAAGCCATGGACCGGAGCAGTGGCAGCGCCAGGGGGGGGGGCTTTAGCCCCCCCCAAAAAGTGGCCAGCCCCCCCAACTGAAATGAGCAAATTGAAAATTTAAAACACTCATTGAAATAATTTTATTAAGTGGAATTTTTAATTGTCAGGGCTAAAGATTTGTCAGCCATCAGTGCTAGCCCTACCATTAACCCCCTCCCCTTCTGAAATGAGGACAATATATGTGTATTATCATATTACTATTAGCCCCCCAAAAATTTGCTCAGCCCCCCCTTAGCCTCCCCAACTAAAAATTCCTGGCGCCGCCGCTGGACCGGAGGTATAAAATATTGCAGATACCTACAAAAGACACACTAAATCAGATGTAGTGTCTGAAAGACAATCGCGAACACGGTTTAATCATTGAAGCACTGACTAGGTTGTGTACAGCAGCAGTATTGCCATCACATAAACATGATAAAGAGTCAACAGACTAGTACATGGTACATGACTTTGTAATCAAACTAACAGTGATTTCATAAGTCCACATTGCTTCCTGATATTTATATCACATGTCATTGCGTTCACATCAAACTTGGGGATATTTGAAACCACAGTATGTATAGTCCTCACTTTCCCACTGTGCACGAATTCGTGAGACTGCACAAGATGGCAAAACTTTTCTGTTTTTTTTACCAAGGATGTGGTAAATCCATCTGGTGAAGTGCCGGTAAGCAATATATCTGTATGGCCTGAAAGAAACAACTGCATAAATATTGATAGTCATTTTATGATGTTTTTCCTTGTACATATTTTTATTTTTATGCACTTTAATGTGTTTAGTAAAACAGAAAATACACAGTTGACAGTACTTATTAAAAGATTATTTGGCTTCATTTTATTTACATGTATTCATTCATTCATTCCAGTATTTTAAATGAATAATCTCGATCTTGCAGGAAGAAATGGCCACAAGGCAATTCATATCATTTAATTTTCCCCCCATGCTTGGAATTTTAGAGAGACTGACAAATGATCGTCGACATAAAAACAAAGGACCCCATCCCATGCTTGCAATGATAGCCTAAATAAGGTAGGAATAATGCACTGAATTTCATACCAGTTGGTATTCCCAATCCTATGAGAGTGGTCAGATCTTTTGCGTTTGCGTCTAGGAGGGGTGGTAGGCCCATCTTGATTCTCGGCACCATCTAAATCAACGTCGCCGTCGAATTCCGTCTCCTCCCCCGTGGTCTCGGGTTCTGAATCTGACAAATCGCTTTCCCCTTCTTCTTCGCTATTTTGTTCACCACTTTCTTCATCTTCACTTGCACTGTATTCCGACGAAGAAACGGGCTGTCCTATTATCAGTTCGAACTGGTAAGGCTTTACAATGCGATGTTCGGCGATATCAAACTCCTCTTCCTCGTCTTCTTCCACCATACATACTATCCTTCTGAATTGGAATGCACAATGGGCCATTTTTGCGAACAAATTTGGATTAAAAACAAACATGAAGATGAATAACTCGATTGGAATGACTGAGCTGAACTACAGCGTGTGTTTCTTTGTCCGATTGTTTGGCAACTGTGACGTCACCGCCGGTTCACCTAGCGGCGATTACTGGTAATAATTACTAATCGACTAGAACATCTAGACTTCGGAAAAGTGGTATGTGAGGCGCAATTAAAAGTGAATTTTCTGAATAAATTCTTCTGGAAAAGCTAAAAACTTTATTTGTATGCTTTTAAAAAGTACTTTTTCGAGCAATACGATGATTTTTAGCGAATGGTATATCTGTTGATATCTGACCTTTAAATCTATCTATATACCAGTTGCCTCTTCTGATTTGTAAGAGAGGTAGTTGGTCAAGGAAAATACCCACTCCCAGAACATCCACAGCAGGAACCCACCACTTCATTTACACGACTACAGTCAACCATGCATATTCAATTACACAATTACTAGGGTTTAGGTTGGAGCCTTCCTCCCAGACCTTTATCAGCCTTAATTTTTTGTAAGAGATACAGTGGAAGATCCTTTGTCTCTTCAATCCATCCCATTTAGTTATCATTTATTTGAAATACGAGAAATATGGTGACAAAATTATTTTCCCCCCAACCACAGGGGGAACAGGAATAGGGAGTCATTCCTATGTACCAAGGGCCTCTTCCCCTTAATAAGGGAGGAAGTCAGCCAAGGCATGTACCTACTCCCATCCACTACCTATTGTTTCCCTCTCATCTTAGCTTCTCGTGGATAATGGATAATCCCTTCTCCTGCCCAGTGCCCAGGTCAGAAGCAATGGAGCAAGACACAGCACATCCACAGTAGGGCCACTTTATTTATATGGCAACCTTCCCTCCTTGTTCCTTCATGTGGAAAATAGAGAGGACAGTGAGAAATCCCTTTGGGCTGTATTGAAAGATAATCTATACACAACCATTCTCCATGGCAGTATTTACCTAATTTACCTAATTGTAGTATACAGGAAAGGAGCAACACTTGTGGTTGTGTATGAAGAGTCATCCCTGTCCCCAGCCCAATGTCTGGGTGAAAAGCAGTGTAGCAAGACAGCACATCCACAGCAGGGCCAGCCACTTCATTTAAAAGGTGACACTCTCTCCTCATCCCAACATGCGAAAATAAAAATGAGGAATCCCTTCAGGTTTGGGTAAGATGCTGGAATACTGCAGGAGGATCTTAATAAATTTGCATGGTTGGAGAAATGGCAAATTGACTTCAATATATCCAAGTCCAGTGTGTTAAATGTAGGATTACACAACCCAGCTAACAGGTATAGGTTATATAATGACATATTAGAGAAAATAGAATGTAAGGATTTAAATCCAGTAAATAGTGCATTAATGCCAGGAATATGGCTAGCAGGGCATTAGGATTTATTGCTAAACAGTTACAAACAAAAGTGCAGGTGTAATCATTAAATTCTATTAGGCAATAATTAAACCCATCCTTGACTATGCAGTACAGTTTTGGTTTCCATCCAACAGAATGGATATTAATTCACTAAAATCAATAAAGAGGAGAATGACCAAAATTATACAAGGGCTTAGAAATTTACCATAAAAAGAGAGTGGTACAATCTATTAGAGGTATTCAAATGGGTCAAAGGCCATAACAAGGGTGATGCAGGCAAGGTCATCATACTAAGACAGCAAGGCAGGACTTGTAGTAATGGATTTAAGAAACACAGGAGTCTTAGTCTCGAGTTTATTCCTGACTAGTTTCGCAGGTGTGCGAAACTAGCCAGGAATAAACTCAAGACCAAGACTCCCGTGTTTCCTACTCCGCTTACGTCAACCTGTCATAATGGATTTAAATTGAACAAGTTTAGGTTTAAGAAGGAAACAGAAAAGAACTGGTTTATCAAGAGTGGTTAACAAATGGATTAAACTTAGTAACCATGTAGTGAGTGCGGAGACAATTGGTTAAGAGATTAGATAACTTTATGGATAGGGATAACAAGTAGTAATGGACATGGAACTGCCTAGTATAGGCCTTATGGTCTCTTCCAGTCTCCTTCATTTTTATGTTCTTAAGCTGTATCAATCTAGTCTATTCACATCTATTTCTTGCCTTCTTCCTTACCTGCTCAATACTCCCCTCTTATTCAAGGCCCCCTTCATTCCATTCATCCACCTCATTCTTGGCCTTTCCATCAAGTTCACTCCAGCCACCTCACCTTTGCTTTCAACATTCTTTTGGCCAGCCTTCTCTTGTTCATTGTTTCCATGTACCTAAAACATCCCTTTCCAGCCCTGCTTTCCTCCTCACCTCCTCATTTCTCATTCTATCCATCCTAATAACACCCACCATATCTTCCAAACACTTCATCACAAGTAAATTAAAATTCCTTCTTTCTGCCTCCCTTAAATTCCAGGTCTCTGCCTCATACAGTGTTGTAGACACAATTACTCTTTCATACAGTCTTCTCTTCACATCCATCCCCAGCTTTCTATTTCTCATGGTACTTTTTATACCCCTATGATATTTCAGATTAGAGGAGTGGATAACTCTAAATATTCAGGGTCACATGTAGCAACAATGATGGAGGTAAGTTACCGAGTGAAGGAAGCAGTAGTTTACCTCCACTCTTATTCCTCTGTTCCCTGCTACATGTGACTCTAAATATTCAAAATTATCCTCTAACTTTTCTCCTTTAAGACTTCAACTTACACATCATATCACCTTGCTTTTACCCACATTTAGTTTCACTTCCTTTTACATACCTCCCTTATAAGGGGGAAAAATGCCTTGCTGTGGATGTGCTGTGTCTTGCGACACTGCTTCTGACCCAGGGCAGTGGACAAGGTACAGGGATGACCCGTCATCCAGGAGGTGCTAAGATAAGAGGGAGTGTGGAGTATATTCAGGGATGGAATGGGTGGGAATGATTTTATGCCTTTTCCTTTTTGGCTACCTCCCTTGTAAGGGGGAAAAAGCCTTGGTATATGTATGTATGTATGTATGTATATATATGTATGTATATGTTAATGACATGATGGAAGGAACAACAAGCTATGCCAACATGTTTGCAGATGATGCAAAAATCATGAGAAGAGTGAAAAATAAGGAGGGTAGTAAAATATTGCAAAAAGATCTAGATGCTATTTTTGCATGGAGCCAAGAATGGGAAATGAAGTTCAATACCAAAAAAATGCAAAATACTGAAAATGGGCAATAGTGGCAAAAGGCCATCCTTAAAACTATTCCTTGGGAAGCGAACCAATTGCAAAAGCAAAAGAGAAGGACTTGGGAGTGTTGATAAAAAACAACCTGTCACCTGATAGATATATCAGCAGGATTGTAGAAGAGACATATGAACTAATGCATAAAATAAAGTGGCATGCCATTATATGAATGAAGAGATGATAAAAAAAAGTCATTGAAACCCTCCACAGTCCTTTCCCACAAAACATATCCACAAGCCTAAGCAAGCTGATCCCTCTAAAACTATTACAATCACATTTTTCCCTTTTTCCTTTGTACAGTGGAACTGTACAGGCACTCCAGTCCTCCAGCACTCTCCCCTCCTTTAGACACACATTAAGTAACCTCACCAGCCAGTCCGCTTTAATTGTACCTCCCTTCTTAAGATACTCCACATAAAACCCATCCAACCCAGTGCCTTATCAGCTATCTTATGATTGTATGCAATAAAAGCAAATAAACATTAAGACATGCATTTTTTAGATGATGGGTTAAAGTTATATTGACATCTGCATGTAAGAACCCAATGACAGGCCTGCCCACCATCAGTAAATAAAAGATTAAAGTGTAACAACACTCATCAATATGTTTACCAACACAAATGCATATAAGCTACTGTTTACCACCAAAATTAAATAATAACTTACCAAGTAAGGAGATGAGATCTGGTCATTATCACAAAGCGTATAGAAGAAGACAGTGACTGGCAGTGTCAAGTGTTTGGGGCAGAAAGCACCTGAAGCTGCAATCTCTGCCGTGAAGCCTTGCACAGTAGAGACAGGTTCCAGGCGGCCATTCAACACACACTCCTCAAAGCTGCCTAGCAGATTGGAACAGGTAACTGTAGCCGGGGCAGAAGTAGAAAGTGGATGTACTCTCTTGGCATCACAGCGTTGGGAGCGGTTACCATTCCTGGCATCCAGATTTGCATTGTCTTCCTCTTCACTATCACAGTTGCACAAAGCGCTGCAGTGGAACGATGTCGATCTAAAATTTTGTCGAGGGTCATCAGTGAATGTATAATGGCATTTTGCAAATTACCTTAGGGGTAAAAGTTCAAATGTGACAACTACTCCACAAGCTTTGTGCTTATAAAGCTAGATAATAAACTAAAAGCATAGAACTCCAGTATTCGTAGACCTTAAATATAAAATCTATAGGAATTTGCAATTTTTACAAGAATACTGTAACTAATTACAAAATCCAAATAATAAAAACAATAGCAAAGATGAAGAAAAATAAAAACATAATCATGCAGTTATTTTTGATGGATTACCTTTACCTTTGGAACTTATCTGTTTTATTTACCTTCAGTATATCTAAATGGTTTATACATTATGGGCTAAAAAGTTTGATAAAAGTAACTATGATAATGAAAAAAATCTTAAAGCATTTTACCAAAGCATACAACTATTGTGTGCACATTAACTCGTACCTTTTGATGGCTGAAGGGGAATTAATGCTTGAATCATAATCAAATCTTGTGCCTTTCCGAAGAGGAGCAGGTGAGGAAGTTAAAGGTAATCCAGTTTTACTATGGAACACAAGAGTTGTAGCAGAATCCAAGGATCGACGAAACTGAGCCTTTTCACTTGCTGATGGAATATTTTTGCCATTAAGTAGACTCTTTACTTCAGCATCTTCTTTGTTTGTGCTGCCCAATTCTTCTATTGCATCTTTTACTTCCTCATGATCTTTCAATCCATTTTCATTATTTTCTGCCCGAGAAGTAGAGATGGGTTTATTATCCAACTGGTTTAAATCTTTAGAAAAACCCTGTGATGGAAGATATGAGGAACTCTTCATGAGCTGTTTGAGCAAGCTTGCACTCTTCACAAATCCCCCATGGTTCTCTCTGTTGGCTCTAAAGTCTTCCTTGATTTCTGGAGATGTTCCTACTGATTTATGTACCTGTAACACTTCACCATTTGCTTTTCCTCTTTCACAATTTTCAACTCTACTACTACTACTACTATTATTTTGTGCACTTTCATCTTGTCTAACTGGTGATTCAAAGTCCTCATCAAATTTTAATGCTCTGCACACACTTTCTTTGCATAACTTGAAACTTTCCCCACTTTCTTCATTACCTTCATTGTATACTTTCTGTAAATTTGATAATATTGCACTAATTGGGCTTTTTCCAAGAGTTTTTGAGGTTTGTCTCTGAAATTCTCTGCTTCCCTTTGCTGGTTCACTGCTAGCGGTGTAGAAGTTGGTTTTCATCCTTAACTTCTTTGCTTCAACACAGGGAGACAGCATAAAATTATCACTAATTTCACTACTAGACTTGACACTATAATCTGACGGACAACTTTGGGATCTACAGAACCCTTCTTCTGTCCTAAACGGCCTTTCACTCTTGAAAGAATTCTTATTACTAATATCACAATTTTTTTCAGCACTTCTTGCTATGGCTTCCAAGAAACGGTTTTCAGGACATAAGGAATACCGAGTTGGAGATGTCCTCAATTTGTGAGCATTTCCAGAGTCCCTACTGTGGCACCATTTATTGTCTTGTGAATGGAACACATTGGGTAAATTGTTGATAGAAGATCCTGAAGCAGACATGCAAGTTTTTGACTCAATGGGGCTTGAGTCCATTGACAACAGGTTTGCTTCATGAAAACTATTGTCTGCTACTTCCATTTTAGAAGTGCAAGGACTACTAAGGTCTTGACATGAGATCTTGGCTTCAGGCTGAGCATCTGCCTGATTCCTATGGTTGTCAAGACGCAATGGGGGCAAAGGAGCAGTTTGACGGAGAACACTCAAAACTTCAAGCGTTTCACGAGGTGTTAGTTCAAAGTTGGTCTTGCACTTCTTTCCGTCTCCCTCACTCTGAAAAAAAAAAAAGGTTAAAGAGAAACCTATGTGAAAGTTATTCAAACCCTGTAAAAAAAAAATTCTTAAACAAGATTAATATGCATGCATTTTTTCTCAGTCATTCTTATCATAACTGAAAACCTTGCACTCTGGGATTAAAATCAACATCTTCACAAAATATCAAATAATCTTAGTCCTCAACACTGGAATGAAATTGACATAAACAAAGAGAAAATACTGGTCAAAACACGCTACTACTTACCATAGCCAAGTGACTGTGGTCTCCCTTAGTACAGGTATCACTTAGGTCTTCAAGGCTTGAGCACAAATGCTTCCCTTGTTGCAAGCATGGCCACTGGAGGTCATCGACAACACATTTGTCTTCTAAGTGCATCTTACTTTGCTTCAACCTAGTCCCAGTACATGGTGAGCTTTGATAGTCTTCACCCATCTGCAAAGAATTACTACTACAAGGATCAGTCTCTGTGTTTGATGACTGAGTTGGGAGGTGCACCTTGTCCCCTCTTGAATAATTGACATCACAGTTGCTTGTGCGATATTTGCAAGGCAAGTGACTAGGGTCATCAAAGCCACCTGTCTTCTTGAAATCTGACCCACAGAGCTGCCCATTTGATATCACCACATTATGCTTGCTACTCCCAGCAGATGATGGTGAGAAGTTCTCCCTTAATCCTGGCTGATTCATAGGGCAAAATCCTGGTGATGGTATGGATTGGTGAACTTGAAACTGTGACTGTGGTTCTAAAGTCTGGGGCCAAACTGTCCTGCCTGTATAAAGTGGGACAGGTCTTCCATGTTGCTGGTAGGCTCCACAATAAGGCATGCTATAAACTCCCCCACCATCATTCACTGAGTGTAATGGTACCGAATCATTGTGGAATCCAGAGGTCTGAGTGGTTGGAAGTGGAGGAGGCTCCGTGCATGAAGGATGAATGGGTATTGGCATGATGGGAAATTTTGACTGAGTCCAAGCAAAGGGATGTCTTGATGTCATTGACATAGAATTTGTGTAAGCATCTGGAGGGCGTACTGTAGATAATGGAGCATGTGAACGTGGTCGACAAATAAGGTGCTCAGGGGTTTCAAGGGATGGGGAACCAGAACGAGATGGTGACTGATATCTTCGGGAAAGACGGGTAAGAGAGTTTGGGGGGTCAAGGAGAGACTCTCCAAGCTGTGTATCTGGTGATTCACTCCGGGAGATTCTGTTGTTTTCTGCTAATCGAGCTTTCACAATACTTCTACGTAGGTCTTCCTCAACTTTGTGACTGAAAGAGAAATAAATAAGAAAAAGCTGAACATAACACCCTGTATATAGCATGAGAATAAACTTGGAAGTTTAACATTAAAGTTTCATTTAAAGAGATATCAAATTATTACATACTTTACTCCATAGTCTTGCTTTGGGCTTGATGGCCCTGGTGCAACAATAACTGAAGTGTTGTGTGGATAGACAGCCTTAGCACAAAATTTTTCTTCATGTTCTTCGGTACAGAGAGGCAATGGAGCAATTTCACTACGAGGCAGAGTGCGCACTGTAACCTACAGAAAAGAAATTAACATTACAATCATGAACAACAACTCTTGTATATATGTGTGGCATTTAAATATATGCATCTGTATCTGTACAATGACAAGCTGCTTTGAGAATTCAGAGTAGCCAAGGACCCAAAGCTCTCCATACATATGATTGTATAACTATCATCATTAAACCTGCTGCCCCTCTAGAAATTCAACTAACACCTAAATTTTTTAGGAGATGCAGTTTTATTCATGAAGCTTCCCTTTTATCATGAAACAACTTGTACAAAATAAAATACATCACATGCTCTGCAAGTTAAGTTGTATTGTTAATTCTGGAGGGCGGACTTCTGATGATGACTGTGTCATGGACTGGAAGAAGAAGAAGAAGGAGAAAAAGAAGAAAAACCTTCATGCTCAAGGAGTTAAGATAGAAGGGGCAACAAACAGGTGTTAGGTGAGTGTAGAATAGGTGAAGGGTGTTTGCCTTGACAAGACCACTCCCTTATAAGAGGATATATATATATAGTATATATATATATATAGTATATATATATATAGTATATATATATATAGTATATATATATATATATATATATATATATATATATATATACAGGGTCTAACAGATAAATCCGTACAACTTCTTATCACATGTTTTAAGATTAATATCTCGGGTTATAATAAACAGAGAGTTATGAAATTTTCAGTATATTTAGAAAAGGCAATAAGAACAATGATTTCATTCAATGTAACCACCTTCAGCTGTTATGACGCTTTCAACGCGTTTACGAAACTTGGATACAGCGTTGATGATCTCAGACTTTGATAATGAACCCACAGCCTTCTTGATGTCTGTCTTCAGGGTTGTTATTCTTCTGTGTGGCTTGTCACATGCCTTGGCCTCAATTCGCGCCCAAAAAATAATAATCTAAAGGGTTTAGGTCTGGCGAATTTGAGGGCCACAACTCTTTGTTCCAGAACTGCACATTTGACCCTTCGAGAAGGTTGGTGGTCCTCTTCGCTGTGTGGGCTGGAGCCGAGTCTTGTTGGTAGACAAACTGGTTGCCACTAGCCTTATCTTTCATCCAGGGTATTATTTTCTCTTCTAGAACTTTGCAATAGACAACGGCATTGACTTTCTCCTTGTTGTTGAAGAAGTGAGTGAAGACGTCCCCCTCAGTTGACACCACACAGAGCACCATGACACTTGCTGGTTTCTTCGTCGTTGTCTTGTGTTGAACCTCTGAGGATGAGGAGGCTATCCAGCGATCATTCCGCTTATTGAAAGTCACATCAACCGTGAAAATCTTCTCGTCGGAAAAAAACTTGATGACTGAGCCATTCGACTTCATCCAGTTCAACAGCTTTTGGCACCTGGTCAAGCGGATTTCTTTCATTTTTCGTGTCAAAAGATGTCTTTTTCCTTGTGAGAATGAGGTTAATCCCAATTTCTTTAATGCTCTGTGAATTGTCATTGTGCTGACACCTCTCTTCTTTGCCAATGTCGATAATGGTAAGGCTGGATTTGCATTGACACTTCTCTTGAGACCAGCTAAAAAGCGAGGTGTTAGAATTCTGCCCCTTCTGGGCTTGTGAGCAGCTCGTTGGTCTTCGCCGGTCTCATCAAAACGTTTACAAACATCGTAAACAGTTTGTCTGGAGTATTTTAGCATCCTTATTATGGCGCTAGGAGTGTGACCCGCGCGACGAAGTTCGCATATGGCTGAACGTTTGGCTTGTTCCATTGCTTAATGTTTATTGCACCGGTGCTAGTATACAACTGGCTAAATTATTAGACAAATGGAAGTATCTGGAAACAATCAGAATTGCCATATGTTACTTTTTAAGTGCTTAAAACCTCTTCAAAGTTTGTACGGATTTATCTGTTAGACCCTGTATATATATATATATATATATATATATATATATATATATATATATATATATTGTGTGTGTGTGTGTGATAAAACCACTTGGCAAATCAAATGAAAGGTGACCAAACGTTTTCGTCTATTTAAGACATTTTCAAAGGTACAGAGTAAGGAAACAGTAACAATATATATACAAAAGAAGCACACTAGGGGTGGAAATAGGACAGGTCCATTGTGACCTCACTCTCTCAGCACTGCCAGACGTTTGAGCTGGCTGCAGTCAACAATTTTGTATGTTATAAAGTTATCTAATTTATACATTACCATACTCATATTCATGTTGTTTTCAAATGAAGCTTTTATATAACATGATTCTATAATATTCCTCTCCTTAATGTCCTTACTCAAGACAATTTTCTTTGTGTTATCCCAATCAATGCAATGATAACACAAAGAAAATTGTCTTAAGTAAGGACATTAATATAATAGAATCATGTTATATAAAAGCTTCATTTGAGAATAACATGAATATGAGTAAGGGAATGTATAAATTAGATAACTTTATAACATACAAAATTGTTGACAGTAGCCGGCTCAAATGTCCAGCAGTGCTGAGAGAGTGAGGTCACAATGGACCTGTCCTAATTCCCCCCTAGTATGCTTCTTTTGTATATATATTGTCGCTGTTTCCTTACTCTGTACCTTTAACCCCTTCCATACGGTGCCGCACACGTAGGCGTCATGGACTTAGATCTCGGTGGCAGCAGCCAATGCCAGCCGTACGACATGTGGTAATAATAATCGCATCAAAAAATATAGTCACCGCTTATATCGATCGTTCTCTCTTCACCCGTGAATTTTGATAACCATAGAAAATGCGATTACAAAAGAATTAGAAAGAATGTCATTATGGAGGGGCGACTACAATAAATATAATCAAGACGCCGATATGGCAGCCTCGCGAATACACTTGCTCCCCATGACGCCTACGTGTGCGGCACCGTATGGAAGGGGTTAAAAATGTCTTAAATAGATGAAAATGTTCGGTCACCTTTCATTTTATTTTTCAAGTGGTTTTATTATACATTTTGTGAATCACATGTTTTTGTGATTTATTTGCATACATATATATATATATATATATATATATATATATATATATAGATATATATATATATATATATATATAGAGAGAGAGAGAGAGAGAGAGAGATATAGAGAGAGAGAGAGAGAGAGAGAGAGAGAGAGAGAGAGAAATAGAGAGATATAGAGAAATAGAGCATTAGAGTGAAAGAGTGAGAGTGTGAGAGAGAGAGTGTGAGAGAGAGAGAGAGAGAGAGAGAGAGAGAGAGAGAGAGAGAGAGAGAGAGAGAGAGAGAGAGAGAAAGACAGAGATAGTGTACACTATTCATGAACTATTCTTCTATTTCTAGGGAAAAATCTACTTGTCATACCAAAGAATTTTTCCACCCTGTATGTACATTTGTTCTCCTTTCATCTTAGTTCCTTGTGGATGAAAATTCATCCCTCTCTCCCACCTACTGCCTGGATTATAATCAATACAGCAAAAAAACAGCATATCCACAGCAGGGCCAGCCACTTCATTTACATGACAACCTTCCCTCTTCATCCCCACATGTGAAAAAAAAGAGGATGAGGACACATCCCTTTGGGCAGCATCAATTTATAATTTACACCATTCTCCCCTCATACCTATCCTTTACCTCCTCCCTTCCTTGCTCAACATGCATTCCATGCACCCATCTCATTCTCAGTTTTCCCTTCAAAGTTCACTCCATCCACCTCTGCCTCCCATGCTCTTTTTGCTAATCTTTCCTCACAAATTCTTACCATATACCCAAATCATCACAGTATTTTCTTCAGCCCTATCTGCCAGCTCCCTTTCCATCACTGCTTTCTTCCTCATCTCCTCATTTTTCATCCTATCCATCCTCGTAATACCCACCATATTTCTCAAACACTTCATTTCAAACAAATTAAAAAAATTCCTCTCTGCCTCCTTTAAATACCAACTCTCCATCCCATACAGTCTTGTAGACATTTACTTGCTTCCTTCAATCTACAATTTACCTCCACCACTACTCCATTTGCTGCTACATGTAACCCTCAATACTTAAAAATATCCATTTCTTCTAACATCTCTACTTTAAGTCTTACTCAAGCTTAGTGCCACCTTTTCCCCTTGTACACCTCATAAGACAGGGGCGGAGGGAGTGCACTTGAGGGGACAACCGAGGATGAGATTATTGGATGGGGTGAAAGGGGTGTTGAGCAAGAGGGGAATGTCTGCTCAACAAGGAAGGGAGAAGGCAGGAGATAGGGGTGAGTGGAGAATGGCTGTATATAGATGATACTGTGATGCAAGGAAGAGAGGGTGTGGGGGATAGGGAGTGGTTATGTATGAATAATATCTTGATGCAGCCCAATGGGATTTCTCCCCATCTTCTCTCTTTCTTCATGAGGGGACAAAGGGGGGGAGTCTGCCAATTAAGTGAAGAGGCCTTGCTGTGGATGCCCTGTGTCTTGCTGCATTGCTTCTGACCCAAGGCAGTAGGCAGGATACAGAGGTGCTAAGACATAAAGGGAAGAAAGGGTGGTGGATGGGAGTGAAAAGGGTGGAAGTGGGTACTTGCCTTTTGACTTGGCTACCTCCCTTGTAAGGGAAAAAAAAAAGCCCTTGGTATACACATAGACACCTCATAACTTTGCTTTTACCCACATTTACTTTCAACTTCCTCCAATCACATTCCTTTCCAAACTCCATCACTCACTACCTCAGGCCATCCTCTTGACTTAGCCACAAGTGTAATGTCATCAGCAAACAACAGCTGGCTCATCTCCCACTTCCCTCCCCTCTATCTTTAATCCTCTGCCCATCACCCTTACATTTACCACCCGTACAACCCCATCTATGTATACATTAAACAGCCATGATGACATAACACAACCCTGGCATAACCCTAACTTTATCTCAAACCAATCACTCTCACCATTCCCAACCCTAACAAAAAATCTACTACTTAAGTAGAAGCTTTTGACTGCCCTTAGCAGCTTTCTTCCTATGCCATACATCTACAATACCTCCCACACTGTCTTCCTGTCTACCCTGTTATGAGCCTTCTCTAAATCTATAAAGGCCCAAAAGACATCCTTTCCTTTTGACAAAAAATTCACAAATATGCCTTACCACAAAAGTTAATCCACACACCCTTTTATTTCCTAAACCCATTCTTTTCCTCACCAATTATTCCCTCTGTTCATTTCCTATCTATATACCATATGCCTTTCTATGCTAAAGAAGGAAAAAATGTGTATGGTACAGTATTTCACACATAAATATGGACTAAGCTGAATATGCTCATTACTCAGTAAAGCTCTCACTTAAAGAGCACATTGAATGTATAAAAATTGAACACAAGAGCATAATATCTGCCATATTTGTTTATAATTCCAAGAAAAATATATTTCCCAATACTTTATACTCAAGGATAATGTGGATGAAGGTGAGACTGGGAAAGGAGATGCGGGTCTTTGTAAGTGCATATGGGCCTGGCAGTGAGAAGAGTGTAGAAGAAAGGGAGGCCTTTTGGATAGATTTAAACGAGTGCATAGAGGATTTAGGGAGAAATGTCAACGTAATAGTACTGGGAGACCTTAATGCTAGGGTAGGAAATGGTCCAATTGATGGAGTGGTTGGGAAATGTGGAGTTCCAGGAAAGAATCGTAGTGGAGAGTTGATGGTGGAAATGCGTCTAGAAAGAGAGTTGATGATAGCAAATACAGTGTTTCGGAAAAAAGTCAAGCATAAGTACACATGGGAGAGGGTGGTGGATGGAAGGGTGGTAGATAGAGCATTGATGTATTATGCAGTGGTAAATAGGATTATGATAGGAAGAGTTAAGGATGTACATGTGCTAAGGGGATAGGGTGGGGGAATATCAGATCATTTTTTGGTGGAAGGTAAGTTGAGAGTGGAGGATAGATGGAGAAAGATTGATTGATTGATTAATTAGAGTGGGCAAAAGCCCGACACAGGGTCAGATGGAGAAAGAGGAAAGGGACAAAAGGTAGGGAGGTGCTTAGAGTGAACTCTTTGAAAGAAAAGGAAAAGGAGAAGGAGTACAAGAAGAAGCTGAAGGAGGATTGGTAGGGTGTGAAGGATAGAGTAGAGCTAGGTGTGGAGGAGGAATGGGGATGGTTCAAGGAGATAGTCACAAAGTGTGCAAGGATGGTGTGTGGAACAAGAAGGACAGGAGGAAATAGAAGGAAGGGTAGTGAATGGTGGGATGAGGAAAGATTTCACAAAAAACAAAGAAGGTTGTAGAAGTACAAGAAAGAAGTTTCACAGATTGGTTACAAAAGGAGGGAGAGAAAAGAAAAGAGAAGTAAAGAAAAAGGTAAAGAAAAAGGCAAAGAGGAGAGCAGATGTGAAGTGGGGAAAGAGTATGACAGAAAATTTTGAAAGTAATAAAAAGATGTTTTGGAAAGAAATTAAGAGAGGAAGAGGAGGCGAATCAAGTAGAGAAGAAAAGGTAAAAGGTGCAGATGGAGAGTTGATAATGGAAGAGAAGGCAGTAAGGGGAAGATGGGCAGAATATTTTAGGGAGTTGCTAAATGTGAAGGAGGATAGGGAGGGAAAGATAGTTGCAGTGGGAAATGCTAAGAAAATGAGAGTGATGGGTGAGGAAAATGGAGGAGAAATAAGGAAGGATGAAGTGAAGGCAGTTGTTAAGATGATGAAAGCAGGTAAGGCACCTGGTCTGGATGGATGCCATGCAGAATGTCTAAAAAAAGGAGGTACAATGATGGTGGACTGGCTGGTGAGGTTATTTAATGTTTGCTGGAGAGAGGGTAGAGTGCCGGAGGACTGGAGGAGTGCCTGTATAGTTCCACTTTACAAGGGAAAAGGGGACAAGTGTGAATGTAGTAGTTTCAGAGGGATTAGCTTGTTAAGTGTAGTTGGGAAGGCTTATGGGAGGATCTTGATTGAGAGGATTAGGAGAGGAACAGAGGGAGTAATTGGTGAAGAACAGTGTGGATTTAGGACGGGTAGAGGTTGTGTAGATCAGATCTTTGTGGTAAGACAAATATGTGAGAAAGCTATAGGAAAGGGGAAGGATGTTTTTTGGGCTTTTATGGATCTGGAAAAGGCTTATGATAGGGTAGACAGAAAGGCACTCTGGGAGGTTATACAGATATATGGGATAGGAGGAAAGCTTCTAGAAGCTGTCAAGAGTTTTTATGAGAGTAGTAGAGCTTGTGTCAGGATTGGAAATGGAGAGTGCGACTGGTTCGAGGTAAAGGTGGGACTTCGTCAAGGATGCGTTATGTCGCCCTGGCTGTTCAACTTATACATGGATGGGGTAGTGCGAGAGGTAAATGCAAGGGTAGTGGGTCAGGGATTGGAGATGTTTAAAGAAAATGGAGAAAAGTGGGAGGTGAACCAGCTGTTGTTTGCTGACGACACTGCGCTTGTGGCAAGATCGGAGGAGGGACTGAGGAGGTTGGTGACAGAGTTTGGGAGAGTATGTGATAGAAGAAAGCTGAAGATAAATGTGGGTAAAAGTAAGGTGATGAGATGTACAAGGGGTGAAAGTGGCAGTAGACTGGAAGTGAGCATTAAGGGAGAGCAACTGGAGGAAGTGGATAGTTTTAGATACTTGGGTGCAAATGTGGCAGGAAAAGGTGGAGTGAAGGTGGAGGTAGAATGTAGATTGAGAGAAGCAAGTAAATGCCTTGGTGGATTAAAAAGTGTAATGAGGAATAGATATTTGGGAATGGATGCTAAGAGGAGACTGTATGAAGGAGTGATTGTGCCAACAGCACTGTATGGGGCAGAAACATGGAACATAAGAGAGGAAGAGAGGAGTTTGAATGTGTTTGAGATGAGGTGTCTGAGAAGTATGATGGGGGTTACTAAGCTAGATAGAGTGAGAAATGAGGAGGTGAGGAGAAGAACGGGGATGGAAAGGGAGTTGGTAGATAGGGTTGATGAAAGAGTATTAGGATGGTTTGGACACATGGAAAGAATGAGTGAAGAAAGACTAGTAAAAGATGTATGGAAGGCAGATGTGGAGGGAGTGAACATGAGGGGACGTCCTAGGATGAGGTGGATGGATGGGGTGAAGGGGGCTTTGGGGAAGAGGGGAATGTCTGCTGAGGAAGGATGGGAGAGGACAGAAGACAGGGGTGAATGGAGAATGGTTGTATAAGGATAATGTTGTGATGCATGAGGAGGGGTGGTGAGGTAGTATGTGTGAGCAAAATTTGACGCAGCCCGAAGGGATTTCTCCCCGTCTTCTCCTTTTATGCATGGGGGGACGGAGAGGGGGAGTCGCTGATTTAATGAAGCGGCCTTGCTGTGGATGTGCTGTGTCTTGCGACACTGCTTCTGACCCAGGGCAGTGGACAAGGTGGAGGGATGACCCGTCATCCAGAAGGTGCTAAGATAAGAGGGAGGGTGGAGGGGTGTGGAGTATATTCAGGGATGGAATGGGTGGGAATGATTTTATGCCTTTTCCTTTTTTGGCTACCTCCCTTGTAAGGGGGAAAAAGCCTTGGTATATGTCTGTATGTACTTTTTACTCGGTAAAGTAAGTTTAACAAACACTGATTAACATGATTAAATCCATTAGATATAAGAAGCATGTGATTATAATGTACAACAAGAAATTACAAAATATTTACTTTGATGGAAGTATCTTGTCCAACATATGCAATAGGAAAGACATGTTCCTCTGCCTGTGCTACAAACTTGGAACAGAAAACAGGTGAGGGGACAGTGACTCTATACAGCACATTTGGGGGATTACAGCCCCCTGACTTGCTGAGCCAGGCAGAGAGCTGAGAGAAGTGCAGGAAGGATCGAACAGCTGCCAACAAGGACCACCCAGAGGCAGATGCATCTGGCAGTCTGAAAGACAATGAAGTTTTGGTTTATCAACCTTTGCAGAGAAATTTTAAGAGGATACCAAGTAAAAAACATCAATAAAAGTATACCCTAACACCACATCAACAACACTGTAAATAGAACAAATATAAGGCAGACAAACATGAAAGTAGCTTTCATATTCTTATGTTTAAAATTCTAAGGCATTATTTCAAAGAAGGGGTTAGAAAGTTTTATTTGCACAGTAGAAATGACAATGGGTATATCCTTTATTTGAAATTATAAAACTATCCATATTCTAATTCTATGCCAAAAGTAAGATGGTTTTACTTTTTCATGGATAAAGGTATTAAATATTCAACTATGATAATACACCACAAGTACAAAAAGTTCACAAATATTTAATAAACCAAGAAATGTTCCATGCAGTACAATGAACAAACCTGCGGTCAAAGATTGTGAATGTCCACTGTTCAAGAAGTGTAAGGTTGTTGCTGGGTGCTGTAGCAGTGTCAAGAGTATGTGCTAAATTGGCACCATGATGGCAGTCAGGAGCAATGAGCACTTCCACACTGGCACCAACACCAACTCCCCACATCAAACGCAGTTGACGAACAAGGGCTTCAGCTCGAACACACTGAAAAAAAAAAATAAATAAATAAATATAATATATATATATACAGTCAAAGCCCTGGTATCCGGCCTTCTTGTATCCGGCACTTCAAATAACCGGCATATTTTTCACGAAAATCGAAAAATTGTGATAAAGATAGACGTAAAAAAAAAAAAAAAAAAAAAAAATCCCGCGTGTGTTTAAAATCCCTGCGCGTGGTTGTAGTTGCTCTCGCCGCCACCAGGGCTTTATTGTGTATTTACCGCCGAACATAGCAAGTGTGATCCAGCCCATGGATCAAGGAGTGATTCAAAACTTTAAAAAGAATTATCGGAAAAGTTCTATGCGCAAACTAGTTTATTTTGAGGATGGTAGCATTTCCGAATTCCAACGTGGGCTTAATGTTAAAGATGCTATTTTTATGGAATCGCTAGCTTGGGAGGATGAAAAACAACAAACTCTAATGCGATGTTAGAGAAAATCATATCCGCAAATAATGTTTGAAGATCAGGAAGGGAATAAAAAATTTTGAGGGTTTTCCATCGGCAAGAAAGAATCGGTGGTGAAAGAATTGAAAGATGGGTTATCGCGCTAAACTTTGCATTAGTGACGAAGCGATACAAGTGTGTGTAGATATGGACAGTGACCGAGCAGCAACATTCTCACTTAGTGATGATGAAATTTTACAATCACTTCCCGATGAACACGCGAAAACGACAGAGGCAGATAGTGAAGAAGACGACCCTGAGATGAAAGTGTCGTGGAAGGATGCAGCGAAGGGTCTAGCAGTGTTTGTGAAATTTACAGTGCACAAACAAAGAGGAAAAAATTCTAAGCAGAGACATCATACATTTTATGAAAGTTGGTACAAAAAGTTTAGTGAAAGAAAACTCGAGTGTAGAGGTGAATGCACCCTCTCAGCCACCAACACTGAACGCGGCCATTCACAACTCCGTCGTAAAATTATCAGATGATGAATTAGATAACTGGTAATGCTGTGATGATTATAACTGATGTATATTGATTGGATTTACTCTATACTGATAGAATTTACAATATATAGACATGTGGATGTGTTTATTATTAAAGCGAATTAAGATCTATTAATAAGTAAAAGAACAATATAAATAAATGTATTTTTTTTTTAATATCCCTTCCCGTATCCGGCATTTTCTCGTATCCGGTACGTCTTCGGCCCCATTGGTGCCGGATACAAGGGCTTTTACTGTATATGGATATGGTGAGAACAGGTAAACTTCCTACATTTGATGGGTGTCATGTTGAGTGTTTGAAGAAGGGAGTTACAGTAATAGTGGACTGGCTGGTGAGGTTGTTTAATGTGTGTCTACGGTAGGGTAGAGTGCCAGAGGGAGAGAAAAATGTAGAAATAAGAAAAAATGAGGTGCAAGTAGCTCTGAAAATGATGAGAATGGTTAAAGTATCTGGGTTAGATGGGTGTCATGCAGAGTGTCTGAAGAAGGGGGATACAGTAATAGTGCACTGGTGAGTGAGGCTGTTTAAGGGAGGGCAGAGTGCCAGAGGACTGAAGGAGTGTCTGTATAGGTCTGCTTTACAAGGGAAAAGGGGACAAACGTGAGTAGTAATTTCAGAGGGATCAGTTTGTTGAGTGTAGTTGCCAAGAAACATCAAAACAACACCCAAATACCTATATCATACACAAATACTCTTCTGTTCCTCTACAACCATCAGACACCAGCCTCCAGAAGCATATCTACAATCATATTGCTCACTGCTCTATCAACAAACTGAAAGACTACAGTGCTACATGTCAGACCCCTCTGAATCCTATTTCTCCCAAAAGGATGGAGTCCACCTGCCCAGACTGTGGTGCAGCCAACATCCAGCCCTTCTAAGCTACTAGAAGAGGCTGAATGACTGCATTGCAGATAACTATCCAGTATGCAACACTTCACCCCATACTATACAACACATTATGGAAAACTGCACTGTACACAATGCACACCAGCACAATATACACTCAATAAGGGATTTAGGGGAAAAAATCCATTCCAGCTGTGGTGTTCCTCAGGGAAATGGGACTATACGGCCAGGCAGTCTAGGGAACAAGAACAATGACTAACATATACATTGAACAATCTCATCAAGCACCCCATGCAGGAATCTCCTGAAATAATTTCCAATGAAAATAAACATTGACAAGTATCTAGCCAGTTCTAATGCTACCTAGTCAGTTCTATTGCTACTACAATTTCTCTTATAATTACTGGGCAATGTAATATTTACACACAATTGGACTTCTTGCCAATAAAAAAAAAAATACTTGGCAACATTTTATATATACCTATTACTCAAAACTCCAACCCTTTCAGAAATATCACAGTTCTAATACCTATGCAGTGGTGGGCTACATGGGACAACTTGACAAGGACACCTAACCCTAAACATCTGCAGAGGTTGGGAGACACAGACCCCTGTGAATGTGGAACATCAATAAATAATTTCAGGCCTCCTAGAGCCATGCCATACCCAAAGAAGCACCACTAGAAAACACCTAGATCAATTTTAACACCTCCAAACAGCCTAATTATTAAAAACAAATCCTATTCAACACAAATAACAGTAATTGATAAGGTTCTATTAGTTTGCAATGAACTTAAATAAGTGAGCTACAATGATCCAATTTACTATAAAATAAGGAGAGTGGAACTGTCCTACCCTATGAAAAACTTGTGAATATACAAACCTACAAAAATAGATGCAACAAAGCAAATGCCAGGGGTTTAGTGGGAGAAAAAATATATACATCTAACTACACGCAGTGAAAATTGAACACCAAGATTGGCATATTATTAACTTGTCTACTTATCTATTCTGGATGCCACCAAGATACAGTGAAATTTTGGTTAACAAACTTAATCCATTCTGCGACTCCATTCTTAACATGAAACATTTGCTAACCGAAATAATTACAGCAAATGTGCCAAAGCATTACTGATCTGGTAGGATTGTATTTATCTAATTGTAGTATACAGGAGTAACACTTGTTGGGTCACATCTCTTAATCTCCAATTTATCATATCTAGGATCAAATTCATATACAGTTCCAACTTAATCAATATTCTTGATTTCCAATTATTATATCCATATCTGAATTCATGCATTGTTCCACCTAAGCTATTCCAAGTTTTTATGCATCTATATGGAAAACTGTATTTCTTCACACCCTTTAGACATGGGGTCTTCCTTAATTTGTTCCCATGACCTCTTAAAGCCCTCCCATCCTTAATCAAGAGATCTCTTCTGTCATTGCCATCTATCCCCTTTATTGACCTGAATACTGAATACTTTTTAATCAATCTTTAAAATATGGCAGACCCTGTGCTTTTAGTCTTTCCTCATATCTGCCACGCTGGTGACCAGTTTGGCTGCTGTCCTTTGTATTCTCTCAATCTTGCTTATATCCTTCACTCTGTGTGGAGACCATACTACGGACACATATTCCAGATTTGGAACTTAAGAACATAAGAAATAAAGGAGACTGCAAAAGACCATAAGGCCTACACTAGGCAGCTCCGTATCCATCACCACCTGTCATCCCCATCCATAAAGTTGTCTAATCGTTTTTTAAAACAACTGATAGTTTCAGCGCTTACTACATGGTTACTAAGTTTATTCCATTCATCGACCACCCTATTAGTAAACCAATTCTTGCCTATTTCCTTCTTAAATCTAAATTTGTCCAGTTTATACCCATTACTGCGAGTCCTGCCCTGCTGTTTTATTATGATGACCTTGTTTGCATCACCCTTGTTATAGCCTTTGATCCACTTGAACACTTCTATTAGATCACCCCGCACTCTGCGTCTTTCCAGAGTGTAAGTTTAGGTGCCTAAGCCTCTCTTCGTAAGGCAAATTTCCGAGTCCTTGTATCATTTTGGTCATTCTTCTCTGTACTGATTCTAGTGAATTTATGTCCATTCTGTAGGACGGAGACCAAAAATGTACCACATAGTCAAGGATGGGTCTAACTATCGCTAGATAGAGTTTAATAATTACCTCTGCACTTCTATTCATTACCGTCCTAGCAATGAAGCCTAATGCACTGTTAGCTTTATTTCTGGCGCTAATGCACTGCTTCCTGGTTTTAAGGTCCGGACTCACCAGAACTCCCAAGTCCCTCTCGCACTCAGATTTTTCTAAAAACGTGTTATCTAAGTTGTATCTATTTTCGGGGTTGTGTAGCCCTACGTTTAACACGCTACACTTAGAGATATTGAAGTTCATTTGCCATTTCACCGACCATGTTAACAGCTTATTAAGGTCATCCTGCAGAATCTGGGCGTCGTCTCCTGACCTAATTAGGCGTCCTATTTTAGTGTCGTCCACAAACTTACTAACATCACTATTTAACCCTTCGTCTAAGTCGTTTATATACATAATGAACAACAAGGGACCCAAAACCGAGCCCTGGGGGACCCCGCTAGTAACATTGCCCCACCTAGATTTTATTCCATTTATGGTGACCCGCTGTTTTCTGTTACTAATCCAAGCTCTAATCCATTCTAACACTTTTCCTCCTATGCCATGGGCTTTGATTTTATTTAGTAGTCTCTGGTGTGGCACTTTGTCGAACGCTTTGCTAAAGTCAAGGTAAATAACATCGTAATTTTCATTGTTGTCTGACGCCTTATATACCTTAGTGTAAAAGGATAGAAGATTAGTCACACATGACTTACCCTTGGAGAAACCATGCTGTGAAACACGAATTAAATTATGCCCTTCAATGTGTTCTCCGAGTCTCTTTACTATTATTGATTCAAGCATTTTTCCTATAACCGATGTCAAACTGATTGGCCTGTAGTTGCATATAGACGATCTATCTCCCTTCTTAAAAACAGGAACAATGTTTGCCTGCCTCCAAGCAGTTGGAACAGAACCAGTGTCTACTGATTTATTGAATATTTCAGTTAACTGGTTGCAGATTTCGCAGATTTGGACTGATCATGTTTTTAATGAATTTTTACACCATCTCTTCATCCATATAATATACTTAAATCTTCTGCACAAGTCCATACATCTCTCCTACAATCCTACTGATGTGTCTGTCAGGTGACAGGTTGTCTTTTATCAACACTCCTACATGTTTCTCCTCTTTTGCTCTTGTAATGGGTTCTCTTCCCAAAGAATCTACGGATGGTCTTTTGCTGCTTCTGCCATTTTCCAGGATTTAGCATTTTTTTTGTATTTTGCAAGTCTACAATCTCCCTCATTTTTTTACTCTTCTCATGATCTTTGCATCATTTGCAAACATTTTGGTATAGCTTGGTGTACCTTCCATCATATCACTGACATAGACAAGAAACATTATTGGTGCAAGCACTGAACTTTGTGGAATTTCACTTGTTACCGGTCTCCATCTTGATAACCTATCCTTTATTAATGTCCGCATGTAAAAAAAAAAAAGGCCTCTCAGTCCTTCAATGTGCTTCAATTTCCACACAAGATGACTGAGGTACTTCATCAAAAGCAGCTTTATCTAGGTTGAGGTACACACAGTCCACCCACTCCTCTCTCTTGCAGTACATCACTCTCGAGTAAAAGCCTAAAAGGCTTGACATGCATGATCTTCCAGATCTGTAGCCAAACTGTCTGTCAGAATATTCATCTCTTAGATATCTGGTCCATTCATAATTCACAATCTTTCATATATTTTCACTATTGTGCTGGTCAGTGATACTGGCCTAAAATTTATTGGCATCTCCTTACTGCCACAGTTGCCTTTTTCCAATCAAGCAGCACCATACCTTCTTTCAACAAACATTTGATAAGACTGTGAATCTTGTCCACTAGTTGTTTCCTTCATTCTTTAAGTATCTAGTTTGAGATCCCGTCAAGTCCTGAAGCTTTTAATACAACCAATGATCCCAAAAGATTGAGCACTGCCCTCACTTCTACAATTATAGCTTCTAAACCTGGTTTTTTGTTCCCTTTACTTTCCTCAAAAAATTGTGTGCACAGGTGTATACATATGCTCATACCACAAAATATCATTTGTTGTTAACAAAGATAAAAAAAATTCACTAAATTTTTTCATTAAGCAATTTGTTTGTTAAATGGGACATTCATTATCCGAGGGTTAATTGTAGATGAAAATTTTGATTTATCTCCATGGCATGCCTTTGTAAGGAGGAGGATAACTGGAAGTGAATAAGTTGACCCTTACCACATTACTGTTGGGCTGACATATGTGCCTGGATATTGGGTGCTGTGGTAGTGGGCAGTGGGGTCCAGCATGAAACCCACGACCACCACCTGGTGTACGGCCCTCTACTACCAGGATGGCCAAGGCCGTAAAAACATCCACTGCCTCACCCGGTCCATGGCCATCTGTCTCTCCGCTTGCACGCATCACGCTGAAATAAATGTCTTGTGTGAGATGAGGTTCAAAGATACTGTTCCTCTGAATGATCTTGGCTACCTACTTTTTAAACTAAGAGGAAGAAAAAAAATCTAATACAATGAGGAATATTAAATGTCTACACATATGCACTGTTGGTGTAATTGGAAGTGTGTTGGTTTCACATTTGCTAAGTCGAGGGTTTGAGTCCTGCACTTCTCTCCGATTCCCAAAAGTGATGGTTATCAGTCCCAACAGTCCACACACATAGGGCAAAGGTGATAGCTTTAGCCACAGTTACATGTCTCTTGGTGTAGGGTCCTCACCTTTTTCATCTACACATCAGGTAGCATACTACTGCATTAAAAAATAATATACTTATATCCAAGTTTTAGTACCTAATTTGTAATGCTAAACATGAAATATTACAAAGTATGAGGCCAACACAATATGTTTTGTCTTTTATGATTCAGTTTACTGGCATGAGCTCCCCCTGTTAGAAAGGGCTGAGATGGTCCTTCTTATGAAGGACTTTCTGAAGCAGGTAATTTAATCCAGTATGCCCTTACTACAAACTCACTTGCTACCACAGCTTCACATCATCTCCACTCCTGATAAATACTCAAATACTTAAACTCTAAGCCAATAGGCCAGTAAGCATCTTTTACTTTTAATACCAAGCAGTAATGTACACTGACTGCTCCACTTATATGTAAAGTCTGCAACAGTGTCACCTGTATGATTTAACAAGTGAACTGATTATGAGGAAAATATGATTTCAAATAGCACTGGTGACTCAATCTACATTCATTAATAATAATTTACTTGTACAAATTTCCTCACTGCTTCTAGGCCTTTTCTACAGACCAGGTACCAACCCCTACGGCCCACACATCTAGGTGGAAGTGAAGGGGGTTGAAGTGGCCTATATCCTGAGATATTTGGGTCCATGCTGAATCTTTGGATTGTCCTACAGGTCCTTTTCTAGATAATGTCACCATGGGTAGGCTCACCTTACTGATTTAGATATGGACACCCTAAAAACTACACAAAACAAAACATCATGAATAACCACATGATGCACCAAAACTACCCCAACAGAACATCTATACACTGAAACCAAAGTCCTCCTAATAAAACAACATATGAAAATGAGACGCACATTTCTAAGCAAAAGCCCTGTGTCCCACACATCCATCCCATTGCACAACACAAATTCGACATCCAGACTGTAAAAAAGATACACACTGACAGCACATTACTTGAAAATTTGCAACAACTTTCCACAAATACTATGCAATACACCAATAAAAAACAGATCACAAAACAAGAATTCCAAGAGTGACCCCTTAATCCCCTACTCCAATAAACTATTCAAGACTTTAGTCCTACAGAGATATCCCTCCCACAATGAGCAAGAACCATTCTAGCATCTACGTGTTCAAGCCACCATCCAGCTTTAAGACTATACCAACAAAGAATAGGCCAAGCCACAGATGCATATAATACATGCCTTAGCTGATAAAGTACAGTATGTATAACTAGGTTATGTCCAAGTTTATGAGTACAGGTAATGAAATTCATTTAAGAAAACATAGGAAACCATCCAAGGCTAACTTCCCAATAAAGATCACCACAAAACTTTGAAAAAATACATATATGAAAACATTCATAACTAAAAATAAAAAGGCAAGTTGGCAATAATACAAGGAGAAAAGATATAAATGTGGATACCATTTCCATAGATCAGTTCCTATTTAAAGACAGAGCAGTGGAAGAAGTAATAGAGACCATACAGGATATCATCAAGGGACATTCCAACACGCCAGAGATCTCCCCCACCCAATAAAAAAAGCTAAAGCTAAAAAGAAAAGTGAAACTCACACAAGAAAAAGAATGGTTATTATTGTCACAAAACAAACAAAAAGAAAAAATCTGGGTAAACAAATAAAAACAATGGATGGGAAATCAAACAAATGTGAACTATAAAAACACCCTACCAAAGAAACAATTCAAGCAACCCCAAAACAATACCATCACAAAACAACAATGTACAGTATTTACTGAATTGTAGTGTAAAGGAAAGGCACAACACTCGTTGGGTCCTATCTCCTACACTCCTATTAATCATACCTAACCTCAAATTCATATACAGATTTCAACTTAATCTATATCTTTGATTTCCAATTATCTTGTTTAGACTACTGAGCCGGTGGTATTGTATCTGTCTAATTGTAGTATACAGGAATGGAGCAACACTTCTTGGATCATGTCTCCTACTCTCCCATTTATCATACCTAGTCTCAAATTCATATACAGTTTAACTTAATCCATATCCTTGATTTCCAATTATCATACCTAGTTCTGAATTCATGCACTGTGCCAGCTTGGGCTATATCACTTTCTAAGCTATTCAAAGTATTAATGTATCCATTTGGAAAACTGTATTTATTCATAGCCTTTAGACATGTAGTCTTTTAGTTTGTTTACTTCTCTTAAAACCCTCCCACCCTTCATCAAAAGATCTCTTTTGTTAATGTAATGTATCCCCTTTAGTGACCTGAATATTGTAATCACATCACCTCTTTCTCTTTGATCTTTCAAAGTTGATAGACCCTATGCTTTTAGTCATTCCTCATATGATTCATCTGCTAGGCTAAGGACCTGTTTGGTTGCTGCCCTCTGTGTTCCCTTGATCTTGTTTATATCCTTCATTGTGTGGGAACCACATCACTGATGCATATCCCAGTCATGGAGAGATCATAGTTTCAAGTTTTTTACCTCATACTTTTCCACTTTTGTCAAAATTTTCCATTATCTTCTACTGTTGTTTCCTCCTTGTGTATCTTTTCCCAATCTTTTTGAAAAAATTCTCTTATTTTATAAAAAGAAAAAAAAAAGAAAAAAAAAATCCCCTTTCTATATTGTTCACTTTTTCCCATGTATTTTTCCTCATTTAGTTCCAGTTCAACTAATATGTGGTCACTTTATTAAGTGGTGTCATATGTTCAATCTTGTCCACTATTTTAGGTTCTGATGTGAATATTAGGTCCAGTCTCCATGGTTCTTCCTCATCTCTATAGCTAGTATTCTCTTGTATCCATTGTGTCCTTGTATGTTCTATAATCATATCAAGTAGTACATTTCCTCATAGGTCGTCTCCACCTTTCACTGTCATCTCTTCCCAGCAGATTTCTTTACAATTAAAGTCACCCATTATAACTATTCTTCCTCCATCTTTCATTTTCTTATTTAGTGTTATCTTTGTGTCTAACATATTTTTGTGTTCTCTCTCTTCCCACAAAGCCGTTTTAAGAGGCACATAATCCATCACAAACTACGTGCTCTTCTTGTCCCTGTCCTCTATTTCCATCACAATCATCTCTACTCTATTCTTTCCATGTGTAACATTCCTCACATTTATATCCTTCTTAATCAGGAACATAACTCCACCCCCTTGTTTTACTTCTGTTTCTAATCCAATAATCATATACGCCATGTCTTACACTGTTGGGTGGTAATGGACCTTTCAATTTTGTCTCTATAATTCACATTATGCCCGGTTCTTTTTCCTTCAGGTAATCATTCAGTTCATTCAAGTCTGTTATTAAGCCATCTATATTTTGTGAAAGACACTTTAAATTTTGTTACCTCTATCCTGTTTTCTGTTTCCCTTCTGTTTTTCTCTACTATGAACCATTTCCTCACTTTCATATCCACTACTCTCCAATAGAATTTCTCTTTGTCTGACTATCCTGTTCTCGTTTTTTCCTTAGCTTCTATTCTTTTTTCTCTTCCTCTCTTTCCTCTTTATTCATCTCTCTTTTTATCCATACCTGTTTATACTGATCACTTTTTGCTAATTTCCCTGTTTTTGATAAGATATTCTCTGCTGTCGTTTGTGACCTGAATTTAACCTTAAATGGTCTGGTCTTGTTTATATTGTATTTTACCAATCTATATATTTCTTAAATTTCTTTCCCTATTTCCTGTTTATCTTTTGAACTATTTTTAATACCTTGTTTACTTTTTCTTTCTCCTCCTTTACCCTTTTAGTCCTATTTGGATTATGCTTCTCTTCCATTCCTAACATAATTATACATTTCTTTTTATCTGCTAAGTCTCTTAATATATTCTCCTTCTCTCTCATCACTTTAATAACTGTGCCCTTAGTTTGTTCTTTCATCTGTTGTTTCACTATATCTCTAAATTCAATTTTGTTCTTCTCTTGGACTTTTTTTCCAACCACTTACCTCTTTTGCTATGGACTCTTTATTCTCTTTATTATTCCTCTTTAATTCCTCATTCTCATCCTTTACTTTTTAACTGTCTTTTTAATTCTTGTGTGTGTGTGTGTGTGTGTGTGTGTGTGTGTGTGTGTGTGTGTGTGTGTGTGTGTGTGTGTGTGTGATTCACCATGGTCTTGGATCACGAATGGACTCGCTATTACCCTCCAGGATAAGAGCTCTGAGCTCATACATAACCGATATATGGGTAATACCACTTTGCATACACCCAACTCCCCCCTCCACGAGTTTGAGTACCGTCTCGCAGCGCGGTGATACTGAAATTATTTTAACCCTGGGCGGGATTCGAACTAGGTCCGCTGGAGTAACGGTTGCGAACGGTACCACTGCGCCAGCGAGTCACGTATTATGTTTACCTAATTGTTGTATATAGGAAAGGAGCAACGCTGGATGGCTCCCGCCTCCCATTCTCTAGTTTTCAAACATACCTAGACTCAAATTCATAAATAGTTTAAACTTATCCAATTATCATATCTAGATTTTAACTCGTGTATTGTCTGAGTTCGGGTTTTATCCCCTTCTAAGCCATCTCACATATTTATGCATATGTATGGAAAATGACTTTTTCACATCTTTTCGACATGTGCTCTTTCTTTCTTGGTTTACTCCCATGACACCTTAAAGCCATTCCATCTTTAATCAAGAGATCTCTTCCGTCAATGCAATCTTTCCCCTTTAGTGACCTGAATACAGTAATCATATCACCTCTTCCTCTTCGATCATTCAAAGTTTGCAGACCCAGTACGTCTAGTTTTTCTCATATTGTATTTGCTGTGTGCTGTGTGTGTGTGTGTGTGTGTGTGTGTGTGTGTGTGTGTGTGTGTGTGTGTGTGTGTGTGTGTGTGTGTGTGTGTGTGTGTGTGAGTTTGTGTTTGCATGTATGTGTGTGCATATGTGTGTTTGTGTATGTATACGAGTGTGTGCATTTGTGTGTGTGTGCATGTATGTGTGTAAGTGTGTGGTTCACCATGTTCTTGCATCACGTGTTGGACTCGTGATAGACAGCTATTTCCCTCCCGGAAAAGAATTCAGAGCTCGTGTGTGTGTGTGTGTGTGTGTGTGTGTGTGTGTGTGTGTGTGTGTGTGTGTGTGTGTGTGTGTGTGTGTGCGCGAGCATGTGTGCTTATGTGTGCATGTATGTGTATGCATATGTGTTTGTGTATGTATACGAGTGTGTGTGCATTTGTGTGTGCATGTATGTGTGTAAGTGTGTGGTTCACCATGTTCTTGCATCACGTGTTGGACTCGTGATAGACAGCTATTTCCCTCCCGGAAGAGAATTCAGAGCTCGTGTGTGTGTGTGTGTGTGTGTGTGTGTGTGTGTGTGTGTGTGTGTGTGTGTGTGTGTGTGTGTGTGTGTGTGTGTGTGTGTGTGTGTGTGTGTGTGTGTGTGTGTGTGTGTGTGTGTGTGTGTGTGTGTGTGTGTGTGTGCATCTGGGCACCCACATGTGCGAGTGTGTGAATGTGTGCGTGTATATGTAGGTGGGTGTGCATGTGAAAGTTGGCACGAAGCCAGGACTTGAAGTTTGGGGCGGTATTTCTATCATATGGAGAATAAAAATTTTCCCCTTTTCTTCGAAATATATTTCTACTATAACGTCTTCTAAGTACGTGTAATGAGCTTTTATCAAACAAATTATGATGATATAAATCATATCATTTATTCACTAGATTTTATTACAAATATATTTGGCGCGTTTTTAAGTTTGCGTCCAATGGAAAAACTCCTGGTGTATTATTTATATTGGGAGAGGGGGCTAATCCCTCAAAACATCCCTCACAGCAGACAATTTTGTAGATTATTTTTTAACCTCTTCGATATGATGACCCCTACGTCGGCGTCATGAGGCGGCGAGTGGGTTTAGGAGGATAACTGTGTCGACGTCTTAATTATATTCAATTTGTAGTTGTGGCTGAGTGACCCCCGAATTCTGTGAACTGGCTTGATCACGTTCTCTGCGTTTATTATTACCCAGTAAAAGAGAATGAGTAATACAATTGTGACTTCATATTTCATAACGCATGTATAGTGATGCATCAATCATCGTACCTTAGGCATCCGATGCTGCCGCGAGAATTTGACTCGTATTGAAGAGGGCAAGTGCACGACAGAGGTGGGGTGGGGATGGGGTGGCAGATGACAATGTACAGTTTTGGCCAATGTTTTTAAACCATTGACAATTCGCATGAACGGTGAAATTACGCATGCAGAAGGGTAAGAGGGTGAGCACAGAGTATTGAGGTATATGTATTAGTCCAAGAGCTGGGAACAATTTAATAATAAAAAAAAAGTCTATGTCTTTATACCAAGGCGCTTTTCCCCCTTACCAGGGAGGTAACCAAAATCAAAAGGCATATACCCACCCCCCACCCATTTCATCCCCACTCATTCCACTCCTAATCACCACCCGTTCCTCTGCCTCATCCTAGCTCCTCATAGATGACAGGTCATCCCTATATCCCGCCCACTGCCCTGTGCATGCAGCAAGAGAGTACATCCACAGCAAGGCCGCTTCACTTAATCGGCGACATCCCCCTCTCCGCCCCCTCGTTCAGAAAAAATTCAGACGGGGGATATCCCTTCGTGCTGCGTCAAAAAATCATTCACACATAACCACTCCCTAACCCCCCTCCCCCACTCACTCTCCCTTGCATCACAGTACCATCTATACATAGCCATTTTCCATTCAACCCTATCTCCTTCCTCCTCCCTTCCCTGCTCAACAGACATCCCCTTCCTGCTTAACGCCCCTTTCTCCCCATTAAGAGCAAAAGTATTTAATTTAAGTTGTCAAGGTGATCTTGATCGAGATCCTTTCAATCCAGACTTCTCACCTCAGCTGCATAAAAATATCTTACCTACAGACAGTACGAACTAAGGGGGTCTCAAGGCTCCAATTTAAGACCGAGAGGTTGAGCAATATATAGAACTTTGGAGGTTAGAGAGAGACAGACAGACAGACAGACACACAGTCACAGACACACACACACACACAGAGAGAGAGAGAGAGAGAGAGAGAGAGAGGGGGGGGGCGTGTGAGTGAGAGGGAGGGAAAGCGAGATAGAGATACAGATATATATATATATATATATATATATACTGTATATATATATATATATATATATATATATATATATATATATAGAGAGAGAGAGAGAGAGAGAGAGAGAGAGAGAGAGGGGGGGGGAAGAGAGGGAGAAAGAAGAAGGGAGAGGGAGAAAGAGGGAGGGAAAGCGAGAAAGAGAAGGGAAAGCGAGAGAGAGAAGGGAAAGTGTGTGAGAGAGAGATAGATAGATAGATAGATAGATAGATAGAGAGAGAGAGAGAGAGAGAGAGAGAGAGAGAGAGAGAGAGAGAGAGAGAGAGAGCGACAGGGACATCGATTGACAGAGACAGGAGAAAGTGAGTAAGAAACACAAGAGTTGTGTGTGTGTGTGTGTGTGTGTGTGTGTGTGTGTGTGTGTGTGTGTGTGTGTGTGTGTGTGTGTGTGTGTGTGTGTGTGTGTGTGTGTGTGTGTGTGTGTGTGCGTGCGTGTGTAGGGGAAGGGGAGCATGGCAGATAGGGAAAAGGCGTACCACACATTGGATTCCAAAGCACTTTGGAAGGTGTTAGCAACGCCAAGGAAATGTGACGAAAGTGACTAGATTTTGCTGCGAAAAACACTATCTGGAGAAGTGGGGAAGAAGAAGGAAGGCGTGGAGGGAAGATATATTGAAGGGGAAGGAGCTAAGTCATCGTGAGGTGAAGGGGAAAGGTGGCAGCGGAGGAATCCGAGGCAGTAAGGGAAGTGGGACAGTAAATAAACGAGTGAAAATGTTGCGTGGACAGGGTCACGAGGACAGATGGAAGCGAGAGGACGATGAGAGAGGGGAAGAGAGGAGACGAGGAAGATGGGGAGATGGGGATGGAGGGAGGGGGAAGGGAGAGGGAGAGATGGAATAGGGAGAGATGGGAGAGGGGGAGATGGGAGAGGGGGAGATGGGATAGAAGGAGATGGGAGAGGGGAGATGGGAGAGGGGAGATGGGAGAGGGGGAGATGGGAGAGGGGGAGATGGGAGAGGGGGAGATGGGAGAGGGGGAGATGGGAGAGGAGACTGGAGATGGGGAGATGGGAAATGGGGAGAGGTGAGAAAGACAAGAAAAAGGAAAGGAAAAAGGAGAAAGGCAGAGGTTGGAAAAGAAGGGGATGGGGAAGGGGGTCTGGATAATGGGGAAAGAACCGAGAGAATATGAAATGAAGGAGAATTGGAGAAAAGGGCGAAGTGAAATAAGAGGAAAGGATTGAAAATGGATGCGATAAGTAGATGAGGTCAATGCAGGAAAGTTACAAGAGAAAAGGGTTGAGGAATGTTGAGGGGTGGTGGTGGTGAAAAGGGAAATTAAGAACATGAGAATGAAAGAGACCGCAAGAGACCATAAGGCCTACACTAGGCAGTTCCATGTCCATTACCACCTGTCATCCGCCATCCATAAAGTTGTCTAAACGTTTCTTAAAACAACCGATAGTTTCAGCGCTCACTACTTGGCTACAAAGTCTATTCGAACAAAACGAAGAGAAAGAGGAGGAAATGGAAAGTGAGGGGAAAGTTACAAGGAGAGAGGAAAATGTGGAATTTGGGTGGAAATGGAGGGAAAGTGAAAGTGGAAAACAAAGGGAAGAATACGGGAATGGAAAGGGGTGGAGACGAACGACAATGAGGATGGAGATTGGAAACTGGGAAGGAGGAAAGTTGACACGAATGGATGACAAAGAAAATCGAGGGCATGGAAAATAGGTATTAAGGAAGGGAAAGGAATGTTACATGTAAATAAAAATGCTACGAAGAAAAGAAGTGAAGACGAGGGAAAACTGATTGGAAATTGGACGAGAAGAAGGACGAAAAGGGACGGAACGGGAGATGGACGAATAGAGACGGTAGAGGGACGAGGAGAGATTGGGGAGGGAAGTGGAGAAATGGGAGAGGAACGGGATGAGACGGGATGGGCGCGAGGAGAGACGGGAGAGAGAAGACGGGAAGACGGAATGAGACGATGAGAGGACGGAACGAGACGAGAGAAGGACGGAACGAGACTGAAGGAGGACGGAACGAGACTGAAGGAGGACGGAACGAGACAGGAGGACGAAAAGAGACGGGAGAAGAGCCGAGACGGGACAGAAAGGGAACGAGACAAGACGGGGGAGGGACGGGACAAAATAAGACAAGAGGAAAAGGGAAGAGACGAGGCTTGAGAAAGGCGGAAAGAACGAGACTAGGACAGGACGGGACGGGACGGGTCAAGAGAATGACGGGAGTGGTATTTTGACATAAGCCCCAATCAATGTAAAGGGAGGGGAAGGGAGGGGGCGTGGGGATGTAGGCGTCGATGACGACAAAATACTCGAGACAAAGTTGCGTCGGCGGCCAAACCTGGCCTAGTTGGTCTTGTAGCTAGCTAGCTAGCCTGCCTGCCAGCCTGTAGCTCCAACTGTCAGTAACTGTAGCTTCGCAGGGAGAACCTAACATGGAAGCAGAGGCAGAGGTGTCTCGAGCACGTTGAGGAGACTTGACACTGTTCTCATCCTCCTCTTCCTCCACCACGGACATAGGATAGCAATGTCAGGGCAAACACACGAGGAGCCAAATTCCTTCAGCGGCTTGGTGTCTTTATTTATACGTTTGCGTACCAGCAGCACGTGAAACCAAAAGTACTGAGGAGAAGCATGACCGAGAGGAGCGGGAGAATGCCAAGAGGGGAATGGCGCCGAGGCAGAGATGAATAAGAAAGATCAGGAGAAATGCGAGTGAAGGGAGGAAAGGGAAGAGAAGGAAGGGTAAGGGGAAGAGTGACAGAGTTAAGCGAGAAATGGAAAGGTTTGGGTAGGAGTGGGAAAGTTTGGGCAGAAATATTGGAAAGGGGAAGACGGAGGAGAATAAAGGGACGGGGAGAAGAGGATGGGGAAGAAAGAGGGAGGGGAAGAAAGTGGGAAGGGAAGAATGAGGGGGAAGAAGGGGGAAGGAGAAAGTGAATGGGAAGAAAAAAGGGAGAGGAGAGAAGGAAGGGATGAGGAGAAAAAAGCGGTGAAGGGGAAGTAAGAGAAAGGGGAGAAGGGATGAAAAGTGAGAGGGGAAGGAATGGATGAAAGGAAAATGGGGAAGGAATGGATGAAAGGAAAATGGGAAGGAATGGATGAAAGGAAAATGGGGAAGGAATGGATGAAAGGAAAATGGGGAAGGAATGGATGAAAGGAAAATGGGGAAGGAATGGATGAAAGGAAAATGGGGAAGGAATGGATGAAAGGAAAATGGGGAAGGAATGGATGAAAGGAAAATGGGGAAGGAATGGATGAAAGGAAAATGGGGAAGGAATGGATGAAAGGAAAATGGGGAAGGAATGGATGAAAGGAAAATGGGGAAGGAATGGATGAAAGGAAAATGGGGAAGGAATGGATGAAAGGAAAATGGGGAAGGAATGGATGAAAGGAAAATGGGTAAGGGAAAAGAGGAAGGGGAGACTGGGCACGAAAGTGAAAAAAGGGTGTAGTACAAGGGGAGTTAGGAAATGGGATTAGGAAGTGGGAAGGAGAGCAGAATGGGGGAGAATAAGGGGGAAATGAAAAGGAGAGAAGGAAAAACGAAAATAAAATTGAAAAAAGTGGGGAGAAATGGGGAAGGGAGGGGTGGGTAAAGGTGGGAAGGGTGGAGAGGGAAATGTGGGGAAGATGGGGATGGTTAAGTATAGGAGGGGAGGGAAAGAAATGGGAAGGGGTGGGGAAGAAAGGGAAAATGGAAGGCGGGAGGGTGATGAATGGTGAGGGAGGAACAGGGAGAAAAGGGGGGGGAAGAAGGTGGGAGAAAGCAGAGAAAAAATGGAAATAGGTAAAAGGGTTTTGGGGGGAAGAGGGAGTTTGTAGGTAGGAGGAAACGGAGAGGGGAAGTAGGGAGAAGATGGAGGGATGGAGGGAGAGGGAAAGGGAGGGGACAAGGAGAGAGGGAAAGTGGTAAAGGAAAAAGAGAAGGGGAAAGTCGGCAGAGGTTGGAAGGAGGAAGATAAATGAGAAGGAGGGAACAGGGAAGGGAGAAAAGGGTAGGGGGGAAAGAAGAAAGAGGAAAGGGAAAAGGAGAATAAGGGAGGGGGTCAATGGGGAAAATGGTGATAGGAAAATGGGAAGGGTGAATGGGGGGAAGAGAAAGGAAAGGGGGAAGAGAAAGGAAAGGGGGAACGGAGAGGATGGGATAGGAACAGGGACGGGGAAGGGGGTAGAAGGGAAGTAAAGAAGAAATAAATGGAGGGAGGAAAAAGAGGAGAGAAGGGAGGGGAAAGGGGATACGAGTGAAACAGATAAGATTAAATGTGTAATAGAAGGGAAGTGAAGGTCCTTCAGGGAGATTGGGAATAGTCAATCTTGCCACCCACAGACTCGTACGGTCTCGCTCTTTAAGTGAAATGTGAATAAATAAACAAGTAAAATAAAATTAAAAATATAAAAAATATATAGCAAAAAAGACTGAACAAGATGAAGGAAGGAGAGGAAGGGAGGAAGGGGAGAGCGAGCGAGAGAGAGAGAGAGAGAGAGAGAGAGAGAGAGAGAGAGAGAGAGAGAGAGAGAGAGAGAGAGAGAGAGAGAGAGAGAGAGAGAGAGAGAGAGAGAGAGAGAGAGAGAGAGAGAGAGAGAGAGAGAGAGAGAGAGAGAGAGAGAGAGAGAGAGAGAGAGAGAGAGAGAGAGAGAGAGAGAGAGAGAGAGAGAGAGAGAGAGAGAGAGAGAGAGAGAGAGAGAGAGAGAGAGAGAGTCGTACACCGCGGCATCATAGCATACAAATAACGAATAGATCTAATTTTGGAAAAGGAACAATGAAGTGGAAGAACAATGGAACGAGGGAGAAAAATCAGTATTTAGGAGACGAGATGAGAAAATGAGAGAAGAGTCAGTTCTGCTTTGGGTCAGCGCGCGGCAAGTGAGGCCTTGAGCACCCGAGTCCCCGACCAGTCTCGCGAGCGAGCGCACGTGAACGCACGTGGGTGAGGACGCGTCTCCGTCATAGTGCTAACGATTCACTAAATGCGCAGGAAACAAGGTCGAGACGACGTGAACTGGAGCCACATGTGGATGGAAAAAGCTGACAGCAAGAAGAGGAATGAAAAAATAAATTCCATAAAACTAATGTACCGCATAGTACCTAGATGGGATAGTCAAATAAACAAATACTAAAGTAAATTATCAGAAATTAATAAAGGGCCCAATAGGAAAAATATATACTAAGCTTAGCAGAATAGTCTACCTTTGTGGAGAATTACTGGCATCACAAGGAGTCATTGCAAATGCACATAAAATAAATGTCCTAATAAATATAATATCACTGGAGAAAGGTGGGAAAGGGCTGGGTGTGGAAGTAAAACTGCAGACACATTTGCATTTTTTACTCGCTAACACCAATAGATTTTAGTCGTTTGGGTAAGGGATCACGTCGTTCCTTGAATATGAAACATCGACACAACTTAAGCACTTTCAATCAATACCTTCAAATCACCACCAATCCTTAAGGGGAGGGGGGTAGCAAACACCACATTAATACTGTGCCTAGTTCATAAAACTAGAATCCACGTTAAGAAAAACGAAAACGCGCTAGGAGGGGCTTAGTGGACACGAAGGCCGTCAGCTTTTTCCTACGTGTTCGAACTGTCGGGACAACAGGTAGTTACCGATAACAGTACAGGATCAATTCCGAGTTCAGGCGGTTATGAAACCAAACGCGCCAAAGAAGTTCCACATGGCAGAGGCTCGATCCCATCTTGAAATCAATTCGATTCCGCTGGCACTCCACATCTGGCTTTTCGCTCTTCTAAAGTCGCCTCCTATATCGCGACAGACACCAATCTGCACTCCGTTTTCTCCGTCTGGAGGAAATGGAAGCCCCATGTTGGCAAACTCCCAGAAACAAAGCTAACCATTTGTCCTCGCTCCAACCAGGGGTGCAGTCCCGTGGGCTGGCATTTGTTCCCTGAACCAAGGCCAGGCGCTTAGACTAGAGATATGTCAGTGTGACTGGCAGCTTTCTAGATTCTGCATTATTCCTATAACGAGGACTCCGGGACTAAATTAAAACTGTTGAGAGTTCCATTGTTAATGAGAAGGGAAATCCCTTAAGCAGCGATTTTTTAACCCCTTTCACTGTTAATGACGACTAATTATTTTAGTCAAGTGTGCGCCACACATTTTATTCAACCCAGGTCAACGTCACTGCGTACATGACGTAAGACATTGGCTTACAACTTCAGGTAGTGAAGCTGTTTCAGTAATGCAACAATAGCTAACACGGTGTGCCCATCTACGATTATCCATCCAGATGGCAGACAGTTTCTGTAGCATTTATGAAAATCTGTTCCACATTACAATGGAGTTTGGGGTTAAGGGGCCTCTGGCCTATGGGGGAATTGCGATTGAAACTATAGGAAGATCTCATTATCTCCGCCAGGAAATTAAAAAATGGCCAACAACAGAGGCACTAGCCCGCTATCTACAGTCCACTTCACCAAACAGACTTTTTTTTATGGACAGGGATGTACACTATAGGTTAGCAAGACTACAAGTTGTAGTCTACCAAACTAAACTTACTTCTACTAAGTACTTTGACAATGAAAATGTATAGATGGTGGAGACACACTAGATCTCTTTCGAAGTTACATTCTAAGGTGAAACGTAGCTTTAACTTTGTACTGTAGCTTTTCACAGCTAAACTGGGTGTGGTCATTGGCAGGATTGTATCCATTAATGGATGCAATGCCCCTATTGGCACCGCTTACTTCTTGATCATAGGCCTGGATTTTGCTTACGGTAATACACTAGTAACAAAACTTATGGGTCTCTTAGATACTGCATTCACTAGCGAAGACACCTGGGTCTTATGAAATGAGGTTTGTACTTCGATGGCCCTCGTGACCCCTGTTCTGTTGCGAGAAGGCAAAAATCAAGACAAGCCTAAATGACTTTGGCACGACTCCTCCTCCCACGATCATTGGCGTAACGATGTGGAAAAGGAGCAAAACCGCGACATTTCACCAACCACAAAACACACACCCCAGCCAACCATTTCACTTACACATGCTCGGACACTACACCTATCCTGGTTCACTAATCGAATGTCGATCCTGTTCATATGATCATCTTAGAAATAGATAACCCTGGTTGAGTGACATCAAGAAGCGATAAAAAAAAAAAAAAAAAACGTATCTTGGTATGTGGAGACGGATTAAGGAGTACGGGACAGAGACTGCCCGAGTCGTTACTGTCCAAGAATTGTCAACAATAACCAGCGTTTCTACCCTTGAGGACAATATCTCACTGAAAAGAAGGAATCATAGGGGTGATAAAGGGACTTAAGATAGGTAGCAGAATGGAGAAATATCAGAAATTAAGAGATTACCGTTCAGAGTGGAGATAAAAGAATGCCGAGTGACATGGCATGTTGTGATGTTACTACAGTCCCTAAAATATCAACTGCATAAAAAGTCAGCATCACAAAGGGGACAAATGTGTTCAATAATTTACTAAGAATCACCACTTGGGCTGAGATATAACCTAGATAAAACATTATGTATGCGTTTAACCCTAAATGACTAACCGCACGAGGGTGCCTTTAGAAACCAGTATCACTGCTCACCACAAAACAGTTATTCGCAGTACCCCCATGACTTTGTGAACAGCTTCCTAAGAGTAACCCTATACTTATATACAGTAAATACGAGCGCGGGTGAACAAGCGTGTGCAAACACGTGTATATGCACGCACGTGTGAATGCACCCACACGTATGCGCGAGCCTGTGCCAGACCTATTTTAAATTACACGTGAGTGGGGTGGAGGGAAATGAGGAGGGGGATGACCGTGAGCACGTTGAACTGCACGCACACTTGCCCTTGATTCCTTTCCCTGAGCCAATGGCAGGTCATATTGCTTTTCGATACCACGGGCTTACCTTGTTATCGTGTTTACTTTACATGCACGTGAAAAGTTTCCTAAACACAAACAGGACAACTGCACATGCACGCGCACATGTGTGTGTGTGTGTGTGTGTGTGTGTGTGTGTGTGTGTGTGTGTGTGTGTGTGTGTGTGTGTGTGTGTGTGTGTGTGTGTGTGTGTGTGTGTATTTACCTAGTTGTATTTTACGGGAAGGGGAGCTATGCTCGTTGTGTCCCGTCTTCATATCTCATTTTATCTAAACTATTTTTAAATTCATGTATTGTTTTTGCACACACTACTTTCTCATCTAACTTGTTCCAACTGTCTATTACTCTGTGAGGAAAGCTGTTCTTTTTCAGATCTCTTCTATAGCTGTCTTTCTGATTTTCTTTCCGTGTCCTCTTGTATTTCTATCATCCCATTTTATTAGATCCTCTCTATCAATAATTTATATGCCTTTCATGATTCTGTACTGTGTGTGTGTGTGTGTGTGTGTGTGTGTGTGTGTGTGTGTGTGTGTGTGTGTGTGTGTGTGTGTGTGTGTGTGTGTGTGTGTGTGTATTTCCCTAGTTGTATTTTACGGGAAGGAGAGCTATGCTCGTGGTGTCCCGTCTCCACCTCTCGTTTTATCTAGACTGTTTTTAAATTCCTGTATCGTTTTTGCACACACATTCTCATCTAACCTGTTTCAAACGTCTATTATCCTTTGGGGAAAGAGGTTCTTTTTTAGGTCTCTTCTACAGTATAATTGTCTTCTTGATTTTCTTTCCATGTCCTCTTGTATCTCTACCATCCCATTTTATTAGATCCTCTCTATCAATAATTTCCATGCCTTTCGTGATTCTATAAATAGTTATCAAGTCTCCTCTCTTCTTTGCTCTAATGTCTGTAGCTCAAGTTTTGCCAGCCTTTCCTCATATGATAGTTCTGAGAGGGTTGGTGCCGATTTCGTAATTGCTCTTTGTATTCTTTCAAGTTTTGTTATACATTTTTTTGTACATGGTGACCATGTTGTCGCTGCATACTCCAATTTTGGTCTTATCAAAGTGACTAGTATTTTCTTCGCCATTTCTTCGTCCAGATAAATGCCACTTTGATCGATCTGATTAAATTATAAGTTTCTCCAAAAGTTTTGTTTATATGTTTCTCAGGGGGCATTTTATTCATAATAATGACTCCTAGGTCCTTCTCTTCCTCCACTTTTTTAATTTCTCCCTCTCCCAATGTATATGATCCCACTATTCCTTTTTTCCTTCTTCCAAAATCCATTATACTACACTTCTTAATGTTGAATTCCATCTCCCAATTACTACTCCATTCCCATACTTTATTGAGATCACTTTGCAGCGATTCACAATCTTCTTCGGTGTTCACTTTTTCGACATTATTGCATCGTCTGCGAAGCTCATATAACTTTCAATTCTTTCATCCATATCATTAATATATATAGCAAACATTATTGGGGCCAGTACTGTTCCTTGTGGAACTCCACTAATCACCTCATCCCAATTTGAATGTTTCTTATCACCACTCACATTTTCCTTTCATGTAAGAAGTCTTCCATCCAATTAAGTAGTTTGACCTGTATTCCTCCTACAGTTTCTAATTTCTTTGGCAATTTCTTATCTGACACTTAATCAAAAGGCTTTTTCGGGTCTAGAAATGCACAATCAGCCCATCCATCTCTTTCCTATATTATATTTATTAGTCTTAAATAGAAACACATCAAGTTTGAGACACATGATCTTCCTTGTCTAAATCCAAACTGCCTCGGATTTAGTACATTTTTTCCAAATGCTTTACCCATCTAATTTTGATCATTCTTTCACAAATTTTTGCTACCATACTTGTAAGAGAGACCGGTCTATATTTTGTAGGGTCTTCTTTGTTTCCCCCCTTTATTGGTACTATATTTCCTCTTTTTCCAATCTTCTGGAACTTTTCCTTCCTTCAGTGAATTGCTTGTTAGACTATGTATTTTGTCTGTTAGTCCATCCCTGCATTCTCTCAAAATCCAGTTTGCCATTTCATCTGGACCATGCGATTTTCTGACATCGAGATTACTCAAGTGATTCATTATTTTATTCTTTATTACTTCTCTTTCATAGGGGGGACTTTCCCCTCCCACTCAACATCTCTAAGTTGTACGTTCTCCCTCGTAAACATTGATTCAAAATGCTCGTTCATAACTTGCCATTTCTATTTCCTCTGTATATTCTATTCTTCGTTATATTTTAATTAATTCTTGTTTTTCAGTTTGTCGTTTACAAATCTATAAAATAGTTTTCGTTGATCTTTACGCTTTTCTATGACATCCTTTTCGTATTTTCTCTTTTCTCTGCGCACTTGTACATATTCATTTCTATAATCAGTATATATTTTCCATTTTTCGAGTTTTTTGTCTTTCCTTCATTTTATCCAAGCTTTGTCCCTTTTGTCTTTTAATTATCTACATCTTTTGTTGTACCAACATTTTACATATCATTTTTCTTAAGTTAGTCTTGGAACATACTTTTCCACTCCTTATAATTTTTTGTAAATTTTTCTATTTCTCTTCTACTGTTGTTTCCTCTTTTGTATATCTTTTCCCAGTCTGCGTTTGAAAAAAATCTCATTTTATAAAAAAAAATCAATACATTACTTCCCTTTTATATTGTTCGTTTTTTTCTTGTTTATTTTTCTTAATTTAGTACCAGTTCTACTAATATGTGGTCACTTTTACATAGTGGTGTCTTATATTCAATCTTGTCCACTATTTCAGGTTCTGTGATTATTAGGTCTAGTATCGATGGTTCTTCCTCATTTCTATACCAAGTATTCTCTTATATCCATTGTGCCATTGTATGTTCTATAATCATATCAAGTAGTACATTTCCCCATAGGTCATTTCCACCCTTCACTGTCATTTCTTTCCAGCAGATTTCTTTACAATTAAAGTCACCCATTATAACTAATCTTTCTCCATCTTCCATTATCTTATCTAGTGTTATCCTTGTCTTCTAACATATTCTTGTGTTCTCTCTTCCCACGTAGCCGTTTTAGGAGGCACACAATTTACCACAAGCCTGTTCTTAATCCATCTATATTTGTGAAGGACACTTTTAATTTTCTGTTACCTCCATCCTGTTTTCTGTTTCCCTTGTTTTTGTTTTTTGTTGTTTT
>NC_134784.1:44228758-44246258 GCF_046742065.1 Oratosquilla oratoria | reverse complement strand
GAGAACCAACATGCTAGTTATTGCAAACTATTACAATTGAAAAAAATAAACAAGTAAAAATATCTTTCTGCCTCACATTTATGAAATATGGTACATGTCATCAGAAAATGAGAAAAAGTGGTACTTTATGTTATCTAATTCCTACATCAACTAGCTCCTACCCCCAAATCTTTCCCTTTAATTGTAAATATACAGTATTTTCCAAGTTTTTTTACAATGCCAGATTACTGGCACTGTAATGACTGCTGCATTCAAACTATAACCCACTGAATTATCATGCTCATTCAAAACTACCTTTGAAAATACATTATCAATATGCTCATTCAGCTATGTCACTATCCTATGGTGGCTGGAGGAAGTTATTACAGAGACTAATACTGAAAAGTTTTGGAAGATGCCTTGATTAGGTCTGCAGCTCCAGCTATATATTTGTTGCTTTATGGTCATATCTTATGTCTTCATTTTTCCACCAGTTATCATGGTATTTTTCAAATGTTATGGTAGGAGCATTTACAATGTATTCAGGCAGGTTATCACAGTGGGTGGACTGTATGTACTTTGACCTAGAGAAGACATTTGATAAAGTTCACATTAACTTGTGTGGAAATTGGAGCAAGTTGGAGGACTGAGAGGCAAACTACAAGAATGAATGAAAGATTTTTTAAGGAAAGATACAGGAGAACAGTGGTAAAGTATAAGATGATTGATTTATGGAATTTTTGGCTCGAAGGCCAAGCGCCGGAGCCGGTAGGCCATTCAGTGCTAAAGTATAAGATGTCAAGATGGCGAGCAGGAGTGGAGTTCCACAAGGTTCATTGCTTGTACCAATAATGTTTCTTGTCTATGTCAATGATATGATAGAATGAACAACAAGCTATGTCAACATGTTTACAGATGATGCAAAAATATCGAGGAGATTGAAAAATGAGAAGAATGGTAGACTATTGCAAAATCTAGAATATATTTTTGCATGAAATCAACAATGAAAAATGTAGTTCACTACCAAAAAATGGAAAGTACTGGAAATGGGCAACAGTGGCAAAAGACCACCCTTAAACTATTCCTTTGGAAGTGAGCCAATTACAAAAGCAAAAGAGGAGAAAGATTTGGAAATGTTGATAAAAGACAACCTATCACCTGACAGAGATATTGGCAGGATTGTAGGCAAGACATATGGACAACTGCAAAAGAGCAAAGTGATGTTTCACTATAAGGATGAAGAGACAATGAAAATACTCATGGAAACCCTGACCCATCCAAGACTGGAATATGCATCAGTAGTATGGTCCCCACATAGACTGAAGGATATGAGGAAGATCAAGAGAATACAAAGTGCAGCAACCAGACTGGTCCCCAGCCTGGCAGATAAACCATACGAGGAAAGACTAATAGCACTATGTCTACCAACTTTGAAAGATAAAAAAAAAAAAAGAGGCTATGATTACAGTATTAAGGTCACTAAAGGGGAAAAACTGCATACACAAAAGAGATCTCCTGATTAAAGATGGGAGGGCTTTAAGAGGTCATGGGAGCAAATTAAGAAAGACCATATGTCTAAAGGATGTGAAGAAATACAGTTTTCCATATAGATGCATAGATACTTGGAATAGCTTTAAAGTGATATGATCCAAGCTCAAACAATACACATACATATACCAATGGCTTTTTCCCTATTACAAGGGAGGTACCCAAAAAACAAAGGCATAAAATCCTCCCACTCATTCAATCCCCACATACTCCATGCCCATTCACCATCCCTCCCTTCCTTTTATCTTGGCTTCTTCTGGATGATGGGTCATCGCTGCATCTTACCCACTGTCCTGGGTCAGAAGTAATGTAGCAAGACATAGCATATCCACAGTAAGGCCACTTCATCCTCTCATGCAGAAAATGAGATGGGGAGAAATCCCTTCGGGCTGCATCAAAATATAATTCACACTTATTCCCTCACCCTCCATCCCCCACCCATTCCCATGCATCACAGCATCGTCCATACACAACCATTCTCCACTCACCCCTATCTTCTGTCTTCTCCCTTCCTTCCTCCACAGACATTTCCCTATTTCCCAATGCCCCTTTTACCCCATCCATCTCATCCTTGATCACCCCCTCATGTTCACTCTTTCCACATTTCTTTTACTAATCTTTCTTCATTCATTCTTTCCATGTGTCCAAACCATTCCAATACTCTTTCATCAACCCTATCTCCAAACTTCCTTTCCACCCCTGCCCTCCTTCTCACCTCCTTGTTTCTCACTTTATCCAACCTTAACCCTTACCATACTTCTCAGGCACTTCATCTCAAACACATTCAAACTCCTCTCATATATTCCATGTTTCTGCTCCATACTGTGCTGTCGGCACAATAACTCTTTCATATAATCTCCTCTTAGCATCCATTCCCAAATGTATATTTCTCATTACACTTTTTAATCCCTGAAGGCATTTACTTATTTCTCTTAATCTACATTCTACCTCCACTTCCACTCCTCCCTTTCCCACCACATTCGCACCCAAGTAACTGAAGCTATCCACATCCTACAGTCTCTCTCCCTTAATATTCACTTCCAATTTGCTGACACATTCTCCCTTTGTACTTCTCATCACCTTTTACCCATATTCCTCAACTTCCTTCTTTCACACACCTTCCCAAACTCTGTCACTAACTTCCTTAATTCTTCCTCTGATCCTGCCATATGCACAGTGTCGCCAGCAAACAACAAAGGGCTTATCTCTCATTTTTCTCCATTTTCTTTAACCATCTCCAATCCCCGGTCCATTACCCTTGTGTCTACATCTCACACCACCCCATTCATGTATAAATTCAACAGCTAAGGCAACATATCACATCCCTGTCAAAGTCCTACCTTTACATCAAACCACTCACTCTCTCCATTTCAAACAATACAAGAGTTCAAATATAAACAAGTGGAAATCAAAGATATAAATTAAGTATAATAAGAAATTATTGAATAGGTGGGACTCAACAAGCATTGCTTCTTTCCTTTATACAGTAAGTCCTCATTATAAGGCACATATAAAACCTTATTGCAATTGAAATTACCATATACCAAACGCGGGAAGAGAATGACTGTTGTGGTGGCCGCACGGCATGGTGGCACTATGGTACAATGTAAACAAAACACGAGCGGATACTGTATCTGTGAATTTTTCTTACCGTAAATAGAATCGAGGGTAGTAATTACCAAATACTGTAACTGTGAATTTACCAGATAAAGAATTACCATATAAGGAGGACTCACTGTACTACAATTAGGTAAATACATATCCACAGTTCCGTATGAGAGACTGTATTTTCATATATCAAACAAAGCTCATTTTTTGTTTGTTTTGCACTGGTGTTTTCATGTGCATGACTGCTGTCATAATTGGAACAATTCTTCAGATCCTGCCAAGTCAGTTGTGCCTATTAATATTTTGTAACATTCATTCATACTACATAACAGTGTGAGGAGCTTCTATATGTATGTGCTAAATCTTTAAGACCATGCATCAATTTTGTTGCCCCCCACTAAATATTTGCAATCCTATCAATGTGTTTTTGTTAAGAGTGGAGATCATGCTGGTTGGGCAAATTCCTGGTGAGGTCTTAATCTCAGAAACAGTTCTAAACGTAGCTTTGTCAAAATATAGGAATGTTCTGTGGATTGGGCCCACCATTCTGTTTGCCGGTCTAGTTTTCTCACAGATATGATTTTCAAAGGACAGCTTATTATCAATCAATGCTCCCAGGTCTTTTTTACTGTTAGTTCATTCCATGTATCAATTTTCTGCAAACATCTTGTATCTCACTTTGTCATTGTCATTATTCAATCTACCTATTCTTGTCTGCTTACACTAATCTGGATAAAATTCCAACATCCATTTACATGACCATTTTCTTATTTCATATACATCTTCTTGTAATCTTGAGTCACTATCATCTACTATTGTTCTGGAAACTTTGGTATAATACAAGTCAAATTCTCACACATATCGGATGCCTAATGTATGATGTATCACACTACTCGCATTATAAAGTATGAAGTCACTGTTGTATTACTTGTTCTCTTTCACTCGAGTAATAATAAACAGAATTCGAGGGTCACTCACCTACAACTTTGGTACGAGTCAAATCTCACACGTATCAGATGCCTAATGTATGATGTATCACACTTCTCACATTATAATATATGAAGTCAATGTTGTATTACTTGTTCTCTTTCACTCCGAGTAATAATAATAAACAGAATTCAAGGGTCACTCAGCTACAACTACAAAATAAATATAATCAAGACACCTACTCTGGCAGCCTTGTATACCTACTCACACCTCATGACACCTATATAGGCACCATCATATAGAAGATACCTCCCCTCTACAATAACTCACTGTCTTCTCCCCAATAGGAATACCTCCAACCACTTCAGTAGCAAGCCATTAAGACCATAAAATGTAATTTTGTGTAACAACATGTTCTGTGTTACCTTTTCAAATGCTTTTTTTTTAATCATGATAACCAATATCAGTATAGCTTCCATCATCTATAGCTTCTATCCATTATCTAAACCATTAACACTTGCAAATTTGATCAAAAACACCATGTGAGGATGGAGTCTTCATTAGTATGATGTTTTACTTATTAGAGCTTTATCAACTTCTTGATAAACCTCAACAAGCATAATGTCAAACCCTCACATGGGGCTTCTTTTGATATATTTGTAATTATATACAATTTGTAAAGTTACAGATCCAGCTAGTATGAATCCATATTGATAATCACTAAATAGGTTGTTCCACTTCATATGCCTCATAACATCCCCTTATATTATGGTTTTGAGTATTTTCACAGCTATGCATGCGAGGCTAACTGATCAATAGTTACCTGGAGAACATTTGTCACCTTATTCATGGTTCTCATATCAGCAATTTTCCACTAATTAGATATCTCACCTACTGCCAGTGTTGGAATAAACAATTCAGATAAAGGCACTGATAACTTGTGTTATTTCCATGAAAACCCTCAGATGCAACTTGTCAGGGCTAGTAGATTTACTAGTTTTCAATTTTGTCAAGAGTCTCTTGACTCTCTCTGAATCTATTTCAACATTGTCCGGGCACACATTGGTTTATCTTACCACTTCAGGTAATTCATCTTCAATCTCATGAGTGAACACTAATGAGCAAAAAATCAGCCAAATATTCAGCTTTCTAGAGATCATTATCAGTTTTTATACTATTTGTACCACCCACACTGTAACCATGTATACAATATGTCACACACATGACAAGTTATCTGCAATGCCACACAGGATGTTGTCAGACATTGACACCAGTCAACACAGGAATCAAACCCAGGAACTCCCACTGTTCAGACAGGCATGCTTACTGATTACACCACAGTAGCCTCCAGTGACCACTCACACAGTCTCTTATAATCTTGGGATAGTTCCTTCATTATGTTTTCCTCTGTAGTATTCAGATTTTCTTTTTTTCTCACTGCCTCAACGTATTCCACAGTCTATGATTACTTCTTAATTCCCTCCACAAATCTTTGCTCATATGCAATTTATCTTTTTTGAGACCTCTGATCTACTTCAGTTACTCTCTAAAGTTTACATTCATCTATGGCTATGTTAAGTTTATCTTTTAACCAAGTCCACTTGCATTCTACATCATATATTTGATGGAGTTCCTCCCATCCTCTACTCATCATATCCCTCAGTTTAACATAGTCACATCTTTCACTCATGTACATATCAACCTTTCTCTACCCTTCGTTTACTCCCTTTCATCACATTGTACATGTAAACTTCAATGGTCACTTTTGCCAAGTGGTTAAAATGTTAGTACCACAAAGTCATCATTATTACACATTACTAGATCCAACACATTGCCCAAATTCTCACACCTAAACCTTGGCATAGATTAGTAGTTACATACCAATTGAGAATACAATATCAACTTTTCTATTACCTTACAGTGAATAGTATTCATAGATTCATTTGTAATAACATGAGTGTGACATATGAGGAAAATCAAAATCACCAAGATACAAAGACATTCTGTCGATCTAACAAATCAAATAAATTCAAGAAGCCTTCATCATTCATCTGTAAGGATGTGGGACTTTTATATACACAACATACAATATGCCACTACCTGATAATATTCTTAATTTGATACACAGGTATTCATCGCAATCACTATTCAATGTTACAGGACTATATTGAACATCCTCCTTAATACATATTAATATTCCCATTCACCACCATTTATCATGACATCACAATCACTAACTTTAAATTCAGATAAATATCTATCATACCTTGAACATTTGAGCTTTACTTCTACCAGTGCAATTATATCTGTTTTTCTGTCTTCCAAAACAAATTTCAGTTCCTGTAAGTTATCCACTGTTAATATATCAACATTGTTATCATACACATTAAATCACTTATAATATGACAATACCCATGTACAAATTCACACCCAAATCACATAACAATTCCTGTGAACAAATTAAACATTCTCAACATTGTTTACATATCTGCACTGAGTATCACTGGCAGTTGTTTGATTCCCGGCCCTGTTACACATTCCTTAGGACAATCATTCCTCTCCTATGGAAGCCCATGAACTACATACATGTTTTTTTTTTTAACCTTATAATGTTGCCCTCAGCTTTTTTTTTTTTAACTTCTTGTCTAATTCCATTTCATCTTTTGACATAACTACAACTACAACATTGTTCTTCCTGTCCAATTGATCCTGTATTTCATGAGTGGTCCTTTCAATTATTTCCTTCATTTAGGTTTTTGGTATATGCTCTTCCTCCATCAGCCACTGAAGAGGATGTTCCAACAATCTATTTATCAACATCATTTTTAATTTCCTTAAGTTAAACCAGGAGCAGTTTCCATTTTTATCACTTTTGCTTCCAGATCCCCAAGTCTTACTTCCGTGCCCTGTCTGTCCTCAATTCCTTCTTTCATATTGTTTCTCATCATATAACTTCCCACATTCCTTTTAACAAATTGGAAAGACCAGTGACGTTTCCCGTTTCCATTTTGCACGAAATCATACACTGTCTCTGGTATACTTTCACATGTTATGTGAAACCACCGGTCACAGATATCATCCTATTGCCTTATCCTTTCCACATATGTCTGGATCAGTATCTTTAGAATCATCCTCAGCATTTCCTTGTCTGTTACCTTCTTTTATCAAAGGTACAGCTGACTTAGGTTTGTTTACCTCTGGTGCTGCCATGTTTGAGGCTTCTACTTTCTCCTAATTTCTCCAATAATACATACATACATATACCAAGGCTTTTTCCCCCTTACAAGGGAGGTAGCCAAAAAGGGAAAGGCATAAAATCATTTCCACCCATTCCATCCCTGAATACACTCCACACCCCTCCACCCTCCCTCATATCTGAGCACCTCCTGGATGACGGGTCATCCCTCCACCCTGCCCACCGCCCTGGGTCAGAAGCAGTGTCGCAAGACACAGCACATCCACAGCAAGGCCGCTTCATTAAATCGGCGACCCCCCCTCTCCATCTCCCCATTGCATAAAAGGAGAGGACGGGGAGAAATCCCTTCGGGCTGCGTCAAATTTCGCTCACACACACTACCCCACCCCCACCCCCCTGCCCATTCCACCTCATGCAATCACAACATCATCCATATACAACCATTCTCCATTCATCCCTATCTTCTGTCCTCTCCTATCCTTCCTCAACAGACATTCCCCTCTTCCCCTAAGCCCCCTTCACCCCATCCATCCACCTCATCCTAGGACGTCCCATCATGTTCACTCCCTCCACATCTGCCTTCCATACCTCTTTTACTAGTCTTTCTTCACTCATTCTTTCCATGTGTCCAAACCATCCTAATATTCTTTCATCAACCCTATCTTCCAGCTCCTTTTCCACCCCTGTTCTCCTCCTCACCTCCTCATTTCTCACTCTATCTAACCTAGTAACCCCCATCATACTTCTCAGACACCTCATCTCAAACTCCTTCTCTCTCCCTCTCTTATGTTCCATGTTTCCGCCCCATACAGTGCTGTTGGCACAATCACTCCTTCATAATAGCTGTATAAAAGTAAAATCTTCTTATGGCACGTTACTAGAAGCTTTCACTGGTCAACTGATAATACTCAATTTACTCAGGAGTCTTTAGATTACTCAAATACATTAATTAGAATTTGGAGCTCCTTGACAAATTGCTTTTGTTTTACTGATATCAGTATGAAACTTACCATCCATGCCCAGGGATGAAAACTAATCCCTAGGTGAACAATATAGGACTAGGTCATAAACCTTACATTGGCTCTTGCCTGAAGAATTTGCTAATTTTGTTCTTGAAACAGTTGGCTGTGTTGGCCACGACTGCTTCTCTTAGCAAATTATTCCGTTCATTAACTATTTGTTGCGAGAAAAAATGCTTCTGGATGTTGATCCTGTATTGCTGCTTCTCGATCCTATATGGATGTCCTCTCGGTCATTCATTTAGTTGGAAAAATTAATTTTGTTCAAGCCCCTCCATTCCATGCATTATTTTGTGGACTTCAATCAAGTAACTCCTCAATCTTCTTTCATTCCAAGGGAAATTAGGCCAGTTTTCATAAGTCGAGTTTCATACAAGTCATTCCTTATGGAAGTTAATAGTTTTGTCACTCTTCTTTAGACACATTCCAGCATCTTTCTGGTTGCAAGATCTCTAGGTTTGTATGAAGTATTCAAAATAGAGGACCAATGACTTAGGACACACAATGTCACTTTGTCTTCTATTGTTCTTTTAATATTTCCTACCACTTGGTTTGCTTTCCTTACAGTACAATTAATTTGTTCACTTGGAATGAGTGTTGTTGATAATTATACCAAGCTCTTTTTTAGTTTTCAGCATTATAAATTTCCTGTCCTCCCATCATGTACTATAATGTGGATTGTTATGACCTAGCTGTAAACATCTGCACTTCTCCACTCTGATTGACATCAGCCATTTTTTTTTTACCACTTCACACTTTTTAGGTCATCTTGCAACTTCTTAATGTCTTCTTAGGTAGGGATCTTGCCAAAAATCTTTGTCATCATCAAATTTCAAAATGTCCAGTCATCTGGTACTTCTCCTGCACCCATACTTTTCTTCAGGATTTTATATAGTGGTTCTGTTATTTCCTCTGCCAACATCTTCAGGAGTGCAGGATGGATTTGGCCCTTGCCTGGGGACTTTTCAGGGTTGGAGCTTCCTCTGTATCTTCTCTTTGGAGAGGTCTGCTTCTTCCAGTGTGTCATGGTCATTATACAGTGGTCTAGGCTGTCTGATATCATAGTTTGTCTTCCTTGTAAATAGGTCAGCAAAGAATTTATTGATAATTGTTGCCATCTCCTTTTCATCTGTTACTGGCTCATTATCACTGTTTACCAACAGCCCCACAATCTTCTTCACAGTTATCTTACTCCTTACATATCAATAGTAGGTTTCAGTTTCGTCTTTTACCTTCCTTGTTATGTGGATAGGAGGTAAAGGTAATATGGGCTGAGAATACTTTTATTCCTGACTAGTTTCACCTGAGTGGCTACTTCAGAGGAATAGAGTTTGAAGTCAAGTTGGTCAATATATATGATGTAAAAGAGCAATGTGGCAATGTGTCAGGTTGGTCCCCCACTCAACGCCATCTGTCGGTGTGACGAATTATCGCAGCGGGTGGACCAATTATCTGCCTGTTGGTCGCCGCTTGGCTGAAATGTCCATCTGGATCAGGGGCTCTGTGTATATTGTTCATGATGACAATATTTGCTTCATATTTCCTCTTCACTTTTCTAGTTTCATTCCTGGTTCTATGCATAGCATTCTTGTATCTAAGGTAATCCTGCTGTTGTTTGGTTTCCTTGTAATGCTTAGTTAGAGGGCAGGATAGATAAGATGGGGGAGAGGGTGGGAGGGGGGATTTGGGGGGTCTAGTGGAAGGAAAGAGTGAAATGGAAGGAAGTAAGAATTATGATAGATGTGGGGCAGACCCACTTGCTCGGTAATGCTACCACCACACTTTATTCTTGGTCTCGATTTTTTTCATAGTTCCACCACAAGGGTTTATTTATGCTGTTTTTCCAAGCTTTCTTTGGAACAAAGCTTCCAACCAGTCTGTCATATACCTCTTTAAAGACTATCCATCTTTCACATGCCGATTTCTCCTTAATTCTTATTTCCAGTCAGTTTTTTTTGAGGATTATTTTTATTTTGGTGATGTTTGTCTGTTGTCATAGTATTAGTCCTTCCAAGTTTATTAACTCAACCCCAGATGAATGTTAAACACCAGATTGCATTGCCTGCCTTCCTTCTGCTAAACCTCCTAAATTTCCTCTCTTCTATCCCTTATATCTATATATTGAAAGGTTTTTCCTCCTTATATGAGAGGTAGTCAAGTCTGAGGCACAAACACTACGGTCACCCAGTATAAAAAATTATGGAAAATTGAGAGAATCCAGAGAGCAACTACAAAGATGGACCCAACACTTTCAAAACTGTCACATGAAGAGAGATTGTCAAAACTAGAATTACCGACTATGGAACAAAGAAGAGAAAGAGGTGACTTGTTGACTATCTATAGAATCATGAGAGGTATGGAAGTCCTTGAGAAGACTTACTAAATTGGGATAAGAGAAATACAAGGGGACATGGAAGGAAGCTCAAAAAGGACAGTTATAGAAGAGACCTGAAAAAGAACAGTTATAGAAGAGACCTGAAAAAGAACAGCTTTCCCTACAGAGTGGTGGATGCATGGAACAAACTAGATGAAACAATAGTGTGTGCCAAAACAATACACTAATTTAAGAGCAGTTTAGACACAGAGATACAGATTTGAGAAACCATGAGCGTAGCTCCCCTGCTCGTAAGATACAACTAGATAAATACCCATTTCACTCTCCCCACCCCCTCCACCCCTCCCATCTCAGCTCATCATGGATGACGAGTCATCCCTGCATCCGCCAACTGCCCTGGGTCAAATGCAATAGCTTAGCCTCATAAATTTCCTTTTACTATCTACTTTGTCTTCTTAACCAGGGCATAATTTTTCATGTTTTCTATAGCATCCAGGTTCATCTCAACTTTCTCTACCATCTTATCATGTCATGACTTCACTTGACTTTTTTACAAGATGGAAGACATCCATGACATTTTCATTGCATACCTTGTAGAACCAGTGTTGTTGTCCCTGTAAAACAGTATTTAGAGCCTTTATTGCCTCATTGGTATATTCTGATATGCCTTCACATGTAATATGAATCCACACTGAACAGTACTAGCAAAATACAGCTAGATCATCATCACCAAAAATTTTCTTACACAGCCTGCAGTTGTTGTTGTCGTTCCCTAGACTGTCTGTCCGAGCAGTCCCGTCTCCCCAAGGAATGCCATAGCCGAAACTGGGTTTTCCCACAAATCCTTTATAGAGCGTATGTTGTGTTGTTTGCGTGCATGATTGTGTATAATGCAGCCTTCCATTATGTGTTGTATGGTATGGGGTGAAGTGTTACATCACCGGCTCTACGCAGGTGGCACCGATCCCCAAGAGGAGCTATGCCTACCTTGGGGAGTACCACAGCCTGCAGTTGCTCTTGTTGTTGTACCGTACTCTTTATCCTTGTTGGTTGAAGATGGTTGCTTCTTCACATTCCCATCACTTCCTGCCTTATTGTTTTCCTAGTACAGTACTCATGTTTATATTCACTGCATAATCAGGGGCAGGGGCAAACCAGCTGGGCTAATAGTACTCCAAGACCTGACCAACACATCCTCTCAGTCCATGTAACTGATGATTTTTTTTTTTTTTTTGTACATATGAATTTTGTATATATTGTATACATTTGAAGTATATGGAAGCCTTTATTCTCACTCTCAAAAAAGGGGGATGGGGTGGCCTGCCTCAATAAAATCAACTTAAATGTGTCAAACAATCTTTCTCATGACTTCATGCAATACTGCTTGAAATAGCAGTTGACTTCCCTGGGCATACTCAGAGGAAAAATGCACTAGTCAAGATAAACACAAAACTCTAAAATTCTGCATCAGCACCATCTGCTAGAACCATAGTCCTACGTGTAGCTCTGTATGATTGTTTGCTATTTCCCTGTTCTTGGCAACAAATCAAAGTATGTTCTTTTGCTGCATCTGGTACCGATATATTGTTACTGTACGTTGCCAATACTTCAATCACCCTATGGCATCACAATCTGTTCTCTCATCTACATGTTTATGTAAAAGTATGTGTTGTAATATTTTATATTCCAGCCTCTAATCCCAATTAAATTTCTACTAGTTTGGACAAAGTCAAAGGTTAGAGACGTGTCCTTGGTCAAACTCCCCTTGATGTACAAACATGGAATTCAGATTCTGTTACAAATCATTAAATTCACGTTACTAAATTTCAACTAACACGTATAGGCAATTCAGACAAACTATATAAATTATGCCCCTTTTAATACTACCATCATATGTCCGTAGCCATTTCCTTTTTTTGTTATTGAGTAATTATCAAACTACTTTCTCTTCGTCCTGTCTGCTTGCAGTGAACCAATGCAGGGTTACCAACATTACCATACCAGCCTTTATCTACAAACTGTACATTTAGACCTTCACAGAGATCACAAGAAACATTATACACTTAAAAATATATTAGATATGAACTTATACAAATAAATACGTGAACAAGCCTCACCAACATGAAGTCAACCACATATATCATGAACCACCTAGAAACGTTGGGAGCCCTGTTTAGTTTCCAACAATCAGCTGACGCTACTAAAATAAACAAAGATATTACCTTACCTCTCTTTACTTCAGAAGCTTGAAGATAAGTATATAAGAAGAAATATTTTCTCCTTATTGGCCAATCCTTGATAACGATGGATCCATAAAGCTGACTGCGATATTACGCACACGAAACTTGGCTGCTTAAATACTGTGCTGCCCGAAGCTCCCCGCACAGTGAACAAAGACTCACTAGAGCGTCATTTTCATTACAATTTTAACACCTTTGCAGATAATTTTTTGCCTTCTCCTTTTCACAATACGAAGATTTCACCTATATCTTCATGCTGATCATTCAGGATGCATAATTGCTTTCGGCAAGAGCGCTATATCAGGTAACATTTTGTAGAGGGACTACGTTCGTCAGGTTTGCACTGACTCCAAACGTGTTGTGCCGCAGCTCAGCTGATTCCACAAGGTCAGACTTAGTCTCGTCCCCAGCCCTTCTATCCCTTGGCAACTATTTTTGCGACGCAATATTAGCCCTGTAACGTCATCCTATGCCTGCTGTTTCCACACCCTTTGAATTGTCCAGTGACTAGAATGTCATATGATTTGCTCTTCTTAGATGATATAATAAGCTTTGCGATCAAGGTATTATTTACGGGCATGGGAAATTGAGGTGTACTATTGATCACAAAAGCTCATGCACATATGCCCTGAAGCAGATCCTACAGTTGTTGGGGTTATTGCTAGCGAGATACACCCCATGATAAAGCCTTTACTGCATTTGAGACGCCTTACAATGGCCTATATTTTCTAAAGTGGCGCGCGCACTCACTCCTTGGCTCCAATCAATGGTCCGCCCCCTACCCCAGTTCAACCCACTCACTACTACCACCCCCCTTACCCGAAAGTCAACGACCCTGGGCTCGAAGAAGGTTTGCTTGGTGACAACAAAACGCCGAGGAAGAAGCAGCTGATTCCAGAACAAGGGAGACCCACCCCTGGCAAACAAGCAATCCGTGGCCTTGACAACAGCTCCTTGGCCTGAGGGACGGTACTCCCCCCACCCCCAAACTCCCGCTCCCTCCCCCTCCCCCACCCCTCCTGATCCTCTGGTACTCGGGCTGGTGGCCACAAACAGCTGACTGTGACGTTTGTCTCCCTCCCCCCCACACATCCACTCCCAGTCAACCCATCACCTCAACTGTGCATTGGTGCAGTACATTCCATACATAAAAACATACCAACTGCATATTTATATACACACGCTTACTGTGTGAGTGTGTTTTGCATCCGTTGTATAGAACACGCACACACACACACACACACACACACACTCACACGCACACACACACACACACACGCACATACATACACATGCACACACACGCACGCACGCACACACATACAGCTCCCGTTACCGTAAAACACAACTAGGTAAAATACAACTAGGTAAACGCACACACACACACACACACACACACACACACACACACACACCACATACACACGCGCACACATTCACACACACGTACACACACACACACACACACACATTCACACACACACACAAACACACACACACACACACACACACACACACACACACACACACGAGTTAAAATCTAAATATGATAATTGGAAATCAAGGATATAGAATAAGTTGAAACTATGAATTTGAGTCTAGGTATGTTTGACAATTAGATAATGGGAGACGGGACCCATCGAGCGTTGCTCTTTTTTGTATACAACAATTAGGTAAGTCGATTAGGTAAACCTCTAATCTATTGGAAACTCAAAACATACCGCATTGCCCATAGTTTGAGTACACATTAGCTTTGAACTCTCATTCGAGAGGGGGGTGTAATAGCTGTCGATCACAAGTCCAACATGTGATCCAAGATTATTGTGATTGGTGAATCACACACAAGGTAAAATCCCTTAACTCTCTATTTACACCGTGAAATTAATGAAGATACTTTTCCTTAGATACTGTTTACCGTCATGAGAGTGGGTTGAAGGTCGATGTATATAGCAAAGTATTCATAAATATAGGTTATTATTCTTCAAATCCTGATGGCGTGAAACGTGTTTTTTTTTCGGTGTTTCTAAGGCCTTCACGTATAAGCAACCCCGAGTACATCGATGATTAAATCAGATATGTTTATATTGGTACTAAGCTGATATCCCAAACATCTGCTTGATACATTTTACAAATGTGCCGTGACCAAAATAAAATTTACAAGAAAAACATTTTGATCTTAACTTACCAAGAAAACTTACATGGTATCCCAGATTTATTTCGTAATTTGAATATTAATGTATTTTAACAACAAGAATACTGTAAGACAATTGCTCATAAATAATTCCGTCATTCGTAATACGGGGTGTGTGTACAAAATATCTTGCAAATCAACTAATGAGTTTTATGTTGATAAAACTGCTAAAACACTCAAAACACGCACCAATCAATCAACACAAGAAATACACTACTGAGGGAAACTAATCTAGCTGTATATTCATTCACACGAGTAATTTTAACCATCCAGTTGACTGAGATAACGCTAAAGTCATTACATAAATATAATAACAGCATCACAGAAAGAAATTTGATTGAATGCAGTTTGACCAAACCTGGTATAATAATAATATTGTGTATCTCAGGTCAGTCAGATCGTTCTACCTACTTTCTTAGGGAGTTACACTGTTTAGGTTTGCATTATTTAGGTTTTTTAGTGTGTACATGATATAGTCTGTGTTTGATGTTCTTTTCTGTTTGTTTATGTCATTGTTACATAAATTATGTCATTGGACACTACGAAAGTGTGTACTCCTGGGTTTCGGTATGCAATGTTGCATTTTCAGCATTTGATATCAGTCTCCATACTTTTATAGTGGCTTTTCACCTCTGGTATTCTTGTTCTAGTTTTGAATATTGTCGATGCCTTTTGTCTGGTAAGTTGTTCAATTTATTTTGGCCTTAAAGCTGCTTTCCGTGTTTTGTTTGTAGTAAGTGCCTTTCCAAATAGATAGTTATATTTGCAAAGAAATATCAAAGCTGTTTATATATATACCAGTTGTAAGCAATTGTTCCAATTGTTTATTAATCACAGCAAAGTTATGTGTCGTATAACTCTTCTACATTTCTAAGTCTTTTCTTTACCATAGCTTGTTCTCTCACCTGTATTTTTCTTCCTATTCTAATTTCTTCTTCGTACTAACACTGAAATGTTATAAAAATGCGTTCTGCTTCTTTAGTTTATCTTTACTCCCCACATATATATATATAAATACATATGTATGTATGTTATGTATGTTATGTATGTATATGTATATATATATATATATATATTGCAGTAATTCACAAGGCACACGTGAAAATAATATGCAGAAAAAACCACTGGGAAATAAGAAGCTTAGTCCGAACGTTTTCGTCTATTTAAGACATTATCAAGGAATACACAGTTACAGAGACAATCCACCTATGTCTCTGTAACTGTGTATTCCTTGATAATGTCTTAAATAGACGAAAGCGTTCGGACTAAGCTTCTTATTTATATATATATAGTATGTATATGTGAATATATATGTACTTATATCTATATATATACATATGGATATATATATATATATATATATACATATATACAGGGCTGTATATATATATTTATATATATATATTATACATATATATATATAAATATATATATACATATATATATATATATATATATATATATATATATATATATATATATATATACAGGGCTGTACCCTCTGGAGGAGAGCAGGGAGGTCAACTACCCCTCGCCCTCGAGTTAAAAAAAAAGAATAATTACTTCCATATATTATGGCCATCTCCAATCTCCAATCCCTGACCCACTACCCTAGCATTCACCTCTCGCACCACCCCATCCATGTATAAGTTGAACAGCCAGGGCGACATAACGCATCCTTGACGAAGTCCCACCTTTACTTCAAACCACTCACTCTCTCCATTTCTAATCCTGACACAAGCTCTACTACTCTCATAAAAACTCTTGACAGCTCCCAAAAGCTTTCCTCCTATCCCATAAATCTGCATAACCTCCCACAGTGCCTTTCTGTCTACCCTATCATAAGCCTTTTCGAGATCCATAAAAGCCCAAAAAACATACTTCCCCTTTCCTATAGCTTTCTCACATATCTGTCTTACCACAAAGATCTGATCTACACAACCTCTACCTGTCCTAAAACCACACTGTTCCTCACCAATTACTCCTTCTGTTCCTCTCCTAATCCTCTCAATTAAGATCCTCCCATAAGCCTTCCCTACAACACTTAACAGGCTAATCCCTCTGAAACTACTACATTCACACTTGTCCCCTTTTCCCTTGTAAAGAGGAACTATACAGGCACTTCTCCAGTCCTCCGGTACTCTACCCTCTCTCCAGCAAACATTGGATGGTTAAAGAAAATGGAGAAAAGTGGGAGGTGAGCCAGCTGTTGTTTGCGGACGACACTGCGCTTGTGGCAGGGTCAGAGGAGGGATTGAGGAAGCTGGTGGCAGAGTTTGGGAGAGTATGTGATAGAAGAAAGCTAAAGATAAATGTGGGTAAAAGTAAGGTGATGAGATGTACAAGGGGTGAAAGTGGCAGTAGACTGGAAGTGAACATTAAGGGAGAGCGACTGGAGGAAGTGGATAGTTTTAGATACTTGGGTGCAAGTGTAGCAGGAAAAGGTGGAGTGAAGGT
>NC_134784.1:44196258-44223758 GCF_046742065.1 Oratosquilla oratoria | reverse complement strand
TAATAGTGGCCTGGCTAGTGAGGTTGTATAATGTGTGCCTAAGGGGCGGTAGAGTGCCATAGGACTGGAGGAGTGCCTGTATAGTTCCGCTTTACAAAGGAAAAGACGACAAATATCAGTGTAGTAATTTCAGAAGAATCAGTTTGTTGAGTTTAGTTGGGAAGGCATATGTAAGGGTTTTAATTGAGAAGAATAGGAGAGGAAGAGATGGAGTAATTGGCGAGGAACAGTGTGGGTTTAGGAAATGTAGGGGTTGCATGGTTGCGTGGATCATATTTTTGTGGTGAGGCAGATATGTGAGCAAGCTTTGGGAAAAGGTAAGAATGTTTTTTTAGGCCTTTATAGTAGGGTGGACAGAAAGGCACTATGGGAGGTTTGCAGATATGTGGGATTTGGGGAAAAGCTGTTAAGGGCAGTCAAGAGTTTCGACACGCAGTTCGAAGTGTCTTCAATAACCAACAAAAGTTTATTCAATTATCAACTAAGGCAGAGTCACCAACATCTGAGAATTGATTTTATAAATTACCTTACAAGTAAATTATGTAAGGTTTGCTGTAAGCATTATTGTACTAATAACTTAGTTTGTCTGTTTATTTATTTAGTCATTTATTCATTTATCTATTTATTTATTTATTTATTTATTTATTTATTTATTTATTTATTTATTTATTTTATTTGTTTATTTATTGCAAATCGGATCCAAGTAACGATCAAATTAAATCCTAGGAAGAGAAAAGAGAACTCGTAGTTTAGAATTAAATATCACTATCATACTCCATAAACAATTATCATGCAGTCCCTGACAAGGGAGAAATTATCATTTACAAGTTAACATTCCTTACACCAATTTATATGTTTACAAAACAATAAATTACGCAAGAGCAAATCTGGTCCATTGTTTCAATTTTTTATAAAAAAAAGAAAAAGAAAAAAAAAGTGACCTGATTTCCTTTCAGGCGCTCAGGGTTTTGAGAGGGGTCAGGAGTGAGTGACAGAGGCAGCATCCTCATTAAGGAGCGATCACTTTCCGAATCATAAACAGACTGCCTCTTATCTAGTTCATCAGCCAATTCACTAGGACTAGTTTCGTGAACTGGGAGTCCGTCCTGCCACTGGTCAAGTCTGAGCTCAATTTCACAAGCTCTGATTGCATAGATTGGATACAAGGGATTTGTATCCAAGGGATACAAACTGGCAATGGATGCGACTGTCTCAGAGCCATCAGGTTTTCTCATTTTTGCAGGTCTTACTCTGCCGTCATCCAGACTATGAAGGAGTTGAGTAACTATAGCCAGAACCCAGTAAGGTTTGAATTTAGTGGGGTGCTTCTGCAGTAAATCAGTGCCTCTCCGTAAGAAGGAGTTAACATTGTTTTCCATTTCATCAAAGGAATTTTCATTATTTTCCCGCAAGGCTAGAAGGTATTGTTCAAACCAGAGCTTCTGAAATCTATAAAAGATTTTATTCCGAGCATTAAGAAATGTAACTAATAATTCTCTGTACTCTTCCTCGTTCCTACAGTCCCAGGCACATTTAATTTTTCCCGACAAAATAACAGGAGGAAAAATAATACCTGGATTAACAAGGTGGCTAGGAGTAATCACGCTCAAGGAACCGTTACCAGAAGTGTAGCTCAAATGTCTGTTGTTCATGACTAATTTTATGTTCGTTACAGTAGTTAAGATATTAGGAGCAGACAATGAGTTTTTGCCAAAGGCTTTATAAAGATAGTCTTTAGTGGTTTTGATCAGTCTCTCCCATGTAGCGCCAAACCAAGCATCATAGGCTGGGATGGCTTTAAAGGATACATTAACAGTACCGAATTTTTGTTTGAAGATGTCCGAGACGTGTAAACTTTCCATTAAGAAATTGCTAGTATTAAAGGGGTTTGTATTATTAGAATATATTGTGGAAGGAATGCCATAACGGTCTGTGAAGCGTATGAATGCCAAAACAAATTAATTTAAATCCATATAATTTACGTCTTCTATATGTAGTGCCAGAATTAATTGTATGTGTTTATAAGGTTAGGAGAATATCATGAATATGATTAGGCGTAGGCGGTAGCACGTATCACCCCTCTGGTGCTCATCCCAAAAATGCATACGTGACATTCCCAGGAGCGGAACCACATTTCCAACCCTACCGCACCCTCCCGGTTTTAGTGGGAAAAGGTGCGGACACCAAGCTGGGGGTAGACAGTCTGTTATCTACAAAAATTCCGCATACAAACGAAAGGAAGAGAAGACTATACAGGTTCCATAATATAGGAATACCCCAAATAGATAAGGTCGAGCTAGGTAGTAAAGGGGAAAGATGTTTAGGAGTGGGAAGCCACGGTCAGAGGGACTGATCGGATGTCAGTAGGGCTCTGAAGCGTCATTCCTGGGGGCTAGACATCACTCTATTTAAGACGCTCGATTCAACAAGTCAGTAACTTCATCTCTCTTCCCCCTTTCTTCCCCTATATTGAATTTTGGAACAATAAAATAAAAGTAGTTTGAATAATTATATATAAATATAACTAGATATACATGTGTAGGAAAATTACAGGACTCTATTTAAGCCGCTCGATTAAATAGATCGGGTCGACTGGCTACCTGAATAAAATCGCCGATCCAAGGCGTCCAGAAATAATCCGGTTACATTAGCACAGTCGTGGCCTCTGAACGCCCGCCGTTTAGCTGTGGAGTGAGATACGGATTGGAAGGAGTTCCGTGTGTGTAATATATAAAGTGGTTAGCCATAGAGTTAGCACAGTTGTGGCCTTTGGACGCCCACTGTTTAGTTGTGAAATAAGATACGGGGGTGAAGGAGTTGTGTGTGTATCATATAATTATACAATTTTCTTTATATTACGGCCGGCGGATCACACTATAGCATAACAACCCACTTGTGTAGGCTTACATTCTCATGCCAATGCCTTATATTCTCGTTCACGCAAGCTACCAGATGCTTCCTCTACAAGTGTATTCTCTTATAGGTTTAATTATAAACGTGGACTTCGTTCCAAGTTCATGTGTTCAGTTGTAATTAGACTTACTTGGTTTACTCATTGAAATATAAATATATAAGTGAATAAATAAAAATCTAATCAAATTTACTTCTCAAATCATTCAATAAATTTCACAACATTACACTGGTCCAAGCAGTGATGAGATTGTTACCACCCATTCTTCGAGTTGATCTCAGAAAATTAAATTCAAATTTATAGTTTTCGGTATTACATAAATGAATGACACGGATAGAAAAGCAAGTGAATATGAGAATGAATGACTTTATTTTATTGCCTAAAGAATCTAACGTATAGAAATGACCAGTATAATATACCCCTACTATTTCACAAGGCTTCAAAACTCTGCATTTAGCAGAGGGAAGAGAAGGAGTATTAGATTTCTTGAAATTTGGGACACGACAAACTGCACACGCCTTCAAATTGACAAAGACTGCTTGTCTAATTTTTGGAATCCACCAACAATTGTTTCTGATGTAGTTTGCAGTAACACCAATCCTCAGGTGTTTTGATTTCACATGAGCATCAAGTATTACAAGTCTGGCCAATGAACTATTTCTTTGAATCAAGATGGAATTTACTTCTCCATAACTGGTAGGCAGACATCTTTGAATCCTCCCTTTGGACCTAATCAAGCTTTTATCTTCAAGGAAAAGATTCAAATCTTGCACTAATTTGGGAAGAGGAAGATTCTGATCAAATGACATAAGAAAATTGAATTTATGTTGAAAAGGGGATTGCTGTGACTGTTTTATAAGAAAGTTGTAAGCCTTATCCTGCACTTCTGAAAAATCCAAGCTTTTCTTTTGAAACTTATTAACAGTTTGAAATACAGTGCGAGTGACAGCTAAAGCTTTTATTAAGGAGGAGTATTTAGATATGTCCATCAAAGGTTGCAGCCCACACTTGAGTGTGGCAACCATAGCAAAATGAGCCTTAATGGATTCCCTAGAGGACATTTTTTCCTGTATCTAATACAACTGGGACCATGAGTCCACTCCTCTAATCTTTCCAAGAATTCCTTAGTTTTAAAAGTTCTGGTAAGGATATCAGCTACGCTGTGCTGAGTAGGAATAGAGTTGAAATAAATAGCAATATCCCTTTTCGCAAACTGTTCTAGAATAGCCTTCAGAGTCCATTATTGATGAACACATTTTTTTTAATGCACTACCTTTTAAGATCCGAGACAAAGCTGCTTGATTGTCAGAGAAGAGATGAATATTCCTAGCCTTAACTTTAGAAGAGTGCAGTTCACTTAAATGAGACTTTAGATGCACAGTATAATAGCCAAATACATTACCAACAATTCTAAGTTAGACACAGTTCTTTCAACTAAGGGAGCCACTTTAATTTTGGAAAACATTAGATTAGAATCTAGCTTTTGGACTGCATAACGAGCAGATCTATAAGCTGCTTTGCTAGCATCACAAAAAAAAAAAAAAAAAAAAAAAAAAATCCACTGGATCTGAATCTTTAAATGCCATGCGTTGAAAATCGGCATTCTGTTATCAAAGTCTTTACAGATAGATATCCATACCTTAACTACTTTATTATCTACAGTTTTATCCCACTGAAGCTTTAGTTCATTTAGTTCTCGCAGGACAACTTTATAATTTACAAAAAAGGTGTTGATGAAGCCAACTGGATCAAAATTTGGAATATACTTGAATGAATTTTTCTTTTAGTGTTTGAAGAGGGGTCAAGAGATTAGGTTTAACTTGCATGTTATCAGAAATATCGTCATAATTATAACCCCGAAATTTGGCATTAGTAACACCAGACTTGTCCTTTTCAAACTATTCCTTAACAGCATGATCATTAGATTGGTATTTGCACAACTCTAGGGCTCCCTGAGCCAATATATCCTAGGGCACACAGTCCATGGCCATGGCTTCTGACGTTAGGTTACAGTTAAAAAATAAATTACGCAAAAAATATATATTTAGAGCGGTCTGAAACAGACTATTGGTAATGCGTTGAGCATGGAATTCAATTATGTAGGTCAAAATAAAGGGACTAGCAATAAAGCCAAAAATGACTGTGGTATAGCGGTAAACTATAAATTTGTCTTGGTCATACAGAAAGAAGAAAAACCTATTTTTATCTTCCACTAATTTTTGTCTTATCTGGAGGAAAGCCTTTTTGACATCACTAAAGATGGTAATAGCATGAAGACGGAAATGATTAAGAAGTGGCACAAAATTAGAGGCACGCCGCCTCTTTCAAAGAAGGCTGTTCTCCAACTTTCAATGAGCAGTTAAAAACTGATCGTACCTTGGACGTAGCTAAAGGATCTTCTTTAACAACAGAACAATGTGAGATTTATATATATTGGGATTATAGCCCTCACGAATCTCTAATATATTTAAGTCTAATTCTTCATGAAAGATTTGTTCGTAATTTTCATGTAGACCTTTGGCTTGATTGCTTTTAGTGACCTTAACTGAAAGATGCCAAGGAAGGTGATAATTAGAAAGGACCGTTCTAATGATTTCTAATTTCCATGGTAAACAAACATAATATTGATTAACTCGTAGCTCGATAATTTCAGAAAATTTAGCTATCTGTTGATCATCATAAGTACGACGATCCTCTTCAATTCTTATACTTTCCATAAAGAATATGCTCTCTAATCCATATTCTAGGCTACAGCTTTTAAACAAATCATTACGTGGACTAAAATATGATGGAGTAAATCTGAGCAAATATTGTGGCAATTTTAAATATATCAGTAATGAGCGTTTTCTCACTGGTGAATTTCAATTGAGAGGCCTGCACTGGCATAGACACTAACGTGACCAGTAGTCATACAGAGTTCTTTGGATTTCACCATTTCCGAAGAGGAAGGTCGAACAATATCTTTGGGAATATGATTATTGAACGTTTCAAGAGAAGAGGAGTTAGATTTATCGGAATATAAACACCGGGTTTCTTCATTATCTCTAAGACCGGGAATGACATGGTCATTCAACCAACACAAACTCCACATGAGACACCTAGAAAGACTGCACGCCAAACACAAACATCTGACACGACACATCACACCTAGACCACACCGTACAGACTATTTGTCAGCTGTACCTCTTCCACGGGCGGTATACACGAAAAGTCTTGTATAGTCCCGCATATTTACAATGTATCCTTTTACCAGCTTTGACTGATCGTGACTAGACATGCTGCGATGTGCTGGGCTTTGACTAAGTACCACGTGCATGAGTCCGTCTGTATCCAGCGACAAGCGTGAGGAAAGGTGACAGATTCTCAGGTGACGTGGTATGGCTGGCCGGGTTCAGTCCTCGCTGGTTACACTTTTACTTTTAATTCCATATATCTGTGAACATGTTATATGCATTCTTAATATATATTCACATCTCAACAGAATGTATATATGTATATATACATATATATAGATATATATATATATATATATATATATATATATATATGTATGTATGTATGTATGTATGTATGTATATACTATTACCTGTTCTCTCGCCGGCAAAATGGCTCCGCTACTTCAGGAAGTCTGTTTCGTCGGCCGGAACCAGGATATGTCTCGCCTCTTATCCAGTTGAATGTACACCCGCTTAGAGGAAACAACCCTCTATGCGTAGCATACACGCACAAATATATCGCAAACAAAAACATGACTACACGTACAGACATCTAGATAAGTTTTTTCTTCTACTGAAATTAATTTAATTTTAGCTTTTTCTCCCCGTCCTCTCCTTTTCAGCATGAGGGGACGGAGAGGGAGGTCGCCGATTTAATAAAGCGGCCTTGCTGTGGATGTGCTGTGTCTTACGACACTGCTTCTGACCAGGGCAGTGGACAAGATACGGGGATGACCCGTCATCCAGGAGGTGCCAAGATAAGAGGGAGGGAAGAGGGTGGAGGGAAGTGGAGTGTGATGGGGATGGAATGGGTGGAGTGGTTTTTGTGCATTTTTTTTTTTTTGGCTACCTCCCTTATAAGGGGGAAAAGAGTCTTTGGTATCTATATGTATGTATGTAGCTTTCTCTCCTACTTCATCTTCTCATTTCAGTTTACCTACCACTAAAAACATTTCCATTTTTTCTGTCTGTACTTACGACTAAGCCTCCTCCTCCCTTTATGAATTTGTTGGTTGAGGTTAAGTTGAATAAAAATCCCTAAAGCAACCTCACAGTTACATATATTGATTTCAGCCTCCAACTCCAAGTCTCCTGAGCCACTCAGGGGAACCTCATACACTATTTCCTCACCTATAATTTTACCATTTATGCAAGATTTTACACTACAGGGTTTTGAGGGTGGTGAGGATTACAATTTGATAAAGGATCTATTTAATCTTGAAGACTTTGTTCTGAGGACAGCAGTTTGTCTAGAGATCCAATAAGAACGAATCCATTTGTTAATCATAACACCTTTCCAACACCGCAACGTATTAGTTCCAACACAGAAAAGAGATTAATCAGGCCACACCAAGTAATACCTGCAACATGAATGTGATCGGAGTGCAGTTGGGGGAAGGAAGGACTGAGTGGTAATCTTTTTTTCAAGATCTGATAAGTCTGCTTTAGTTTATCCACAGAATTTTAATCTGTCGAAGGTAAAGAAGGTGGCTTTTTGAAACGAATCCTTAGGAAAACCAGCTGACAATCGAAGACAGGACTGTTAGGAGTAGTTCTCACTTTTCTCCTCACTTCCCTCCTCACGTCGTCACTCCCGTCCTCACCTCTTGTCTGCCCACGACATTTAACCTCCGAGGCCTCCCAATGGAATCACTTGTGGGGCCCCAGGATGACTAACCAGTGCTAGGGTCTGCCATATGAGATCACAAAAACTTCCTTGAGTAGTGCCAGCATCGGCTGGCGATGACTAACCACACTTCGGGCGGCCACATGATAAACAACTGGATCCATTGAGGAACGCGCACCCTCTGTCTTCGTGAGTCATCGGCGTCAGAACGTTTTGCCTCCACCTTCTCCACGCAGCACGTGACCTCACGTCAATTATAAGCACGGGTCATGACCTGCTCGTGTATATAAGAGCTGAACGGACTCTGAAGATTCAGATAGCCTCGGAGATGCATACGTGAGCATAACTCGCTACTCCTTGCCTTCTCGCCTCCCCCTCCTCCCTTTTGCTCCATCGCTAGCAGATCGCCCAGGGGCACGACTTGAAACACAGTCGTCACTTCCCTCTCCGTTTCGCATCACATTATAGTCAGGAAATCAAGATTAGATGAAAAAAGAGTGAACTGTTTTGGCATCCAATCTTGATTTCGTGTCTATGATCCTCTTGTCGTAAGCCAGTAAGATTAATTTTTCTAAAGTCAAGTTTTACAGATATACAACTGTCTATTCTAAAAAAAAAAAAAAAAAAAAAAAATCAAGCTTGAACCTTATTGTACTGATCCCTGGATGCAATGGTTATCAGCTTTTACAGTACTTTTCGTACTCTCGCTGTTAATGACCAGTAAGTTGCGTATATTCCTTTGTCATATGGGTTCTTTTACATTTTGCATTAAATAATTATCATCGAAAAAGTTTATTAAGCAAATATTTATGTTGCCATACTCTAAAGTCAACCAATTAAGGTGAGTAGAATTCAGATATCCAGTTATCATCAAGTTAAGATTGTAATATCAATATAATATATAAAAAAATTCAATAAAAATTTTCCGTCTATTTTCCCGAAACCGTAGATCTCTAAAATCTCAAATATAAAAAATCTCATCAGTCGTTAAGGCATTTTTCTATTACATATCAAGAATCGACTTGCACCCTCGGAGGACTTGCACTTTCGGAGGACTTGCACCCTCGGAGGACTTGCACTTTCGGAGGACTTGCACCCTCGGAGGATTTGCACCCTGGGAGGACTTGCACCCTCGGAGGACTTGCACCCTCGGAGAACTTGCACCCTCGGAGAACTTACAGCCTCGAAAGGCTTACTGCCTCGGAGAACTTACGACCTCGGAGGACTTACAGACCCCCCTCTCCAAGACATGGAGCGTACGACGGTGAGCAGGTCATCATACCCAGGATAACACTCATAGCTACCGGCACACCGATTCAATTCAGGAGGAAGCAGTTCCCGGTTAAGTTAAACTTTACGATGACTATTAACAAGTCCCAGGGACAAACATTTGACAGGTGTGGGTTACTATTAGACACCGGTGATTGCTTCGCCCACGGGTATTCTATGTGGCCTGTTCACGGGTTACTAACTGGGACTCTCTTATAATCTTCACCGGGTTTTTCAAGGGAAATGTTAACAGGCAACAGCGCAATGTGGTATATAAGGAGTTGTTCATGGACGAGTTACTCACAACAAAAGAAGACACGGATTACAATTCAGTTCCCGACTTCGGTGAGGAAGAAGCGGAGCCCGGGTCGACAGTTATTCCAAAATCTATATTCAATATAACAGAAGAAGAGGCGATAGCGATGCTTCTGCCAGACTACAACACCGATTAATTATCAACAACCTCCCACTCCGAATTTGGAGGACATAATGGGATTGGGAGAGAAGATGGAAAAACAGAGTAAGAGATTGGAAGAGAAGATGGAAAAGCAGAGTAAAGTACTGAAAGAGAAGATTGACAACATACTGAAAGAGATCAAACGTATGAGTGATGGAGACACGGATGAACGGAGATCACCGAAACGTAAATCAACCAGTATGTGCACTGATACAGATTCAGATGGCGGAGACGAATCTCCTCCGGTTAGGAAAAAACGTATTACATGTGAGACTGAATAAAAACCTTGATTCGCATAAGGTCCTTTTATTTACACATCTTACATACCTTATGATCTCAGTAGCAGAAAGGGGCGTAGCCCAGGGCGCAAAAAGCGCCGCTGCTTGTGTATATATGTCATATAATGACACGGCCCCTACACCAAGCTAACCACGTGGTCCCCGAGTTCAGCTGTACCACGTGGGCCTACCCAGAGAAGCATCACGAAATGCCCGCCAAGACGCACACCAAGCTGTACCATGTGGTCCAGTTCCCCAAGGAGGGCCACCTTGACCAGGACGCGATTCTTTGTCACGGCGACCCGCGCGCTCACAAGCTAACCACAGGGCCACGCGGTGCCAAGCTGGACTGACCATCTTGAAAGAAGAGGACGCGCGGCGTGGGAAAATTCTTGACCGCAGGCCAGTGCCCAGGCCTATGGAAGATGTCACGTGAGTGCCCACGCATGCGCAGTACAGCCCCTCTTCGATTCTCCTCCCCCTCCCCGATCTACAGAGGGAGGGCGCACAGGATTTCGAGGACACTTTTCCGTCGGCCGCCCTCCGTGGCGGTCCACTTCTCCTCCTCCTCCCAGTCCTACAGGAAGAGGATTCTGGAGGAGGATTCGGCACTTGACCCAGCAGGAAATCCAGTGAAGAGGATTCTGTGGGAGGACGCCACGCCATTGCAGGAAGAGGATTCTGGAGGAGGACTCAGCACTTGACCCAGCAGGAAATCCAGCGAAGAGGATTCTGTGGGAGGACGCCACGCCATTGCAGGAAGAGGATTCTGGAGGAGGATTCGGCACTTGACCCAGCAGGAAATCCAGTGAAGAGAATTCTGTGGGAGGACGCCACGCCATTGCAGGAAGAGGATTCTGGAGGAGGACTCGGCACTTGACCCAGCAGGAAATCCAGTGAAGAGGATTCTGTGGGAGGACGCCACGTCAATTGGAGGAGGATTCTATGGAAAGATTCGGCGCTTGACCCAGCAGGAGACCCCATCAAGGATTCTGTGGGAGGACGCCACGTCAATTGGAGAGGATTCTGAGGGAGGACGCCACGTCAATTGGAGGAGGATTCTGTGGGAGGACGCCGTCTGGAGCAGGACTCTTCAGTCGCCCCAACAGGAAAGTGTACTGGTAGTTATACTACTATTTGTTTTGTTAGGCCATCACACTGGTCCATGTGTTGGTGTTCCTTTTCTTTTTATTGTTGAGATAGAACAGTTATGATGTTTGTTATCCAATAAACCCATCTGTGGTTGATGTATGTGTTTTTCTCTCGCCTCTCTTTTATATATGTACACGTACATATATATTCATACCGAGTCATTTGAATCATTGAACCTTAAAATATGACAATATATATATATATATATATATATATATATATATATATATATATATATACATATACATATATTGTATATTGTGTATATATATATACACATATATATATATTATATATATATATATATTATATATATACATATATGTATATATATATATATATATATATATATATACATATATATATATATATATATATATATATATATATACTGAAACAAATTATCGTTCGCCAAAGACAATGTCTCTGTTTTGTATATCATTCCACCAAATATCTTTTACCCATTTGCTTAAATTAATTGAACCCATAACTCTCATAAGCTTCTTGCTTTGCCTTCCCTAGTTCACAAGTATTATTATCGCTTTTGAAAAATAACATACCATCTCCTCTCTTAGGATTTATATCTAGATAAGAAAAAAATCATTAACGTCAGTTTCAAATTCCTTACCAGTTAACTATGTCTCAGCTACTCCTATTATACCAATATTTCCACTAGAGATGCACGCTTGGACCTCTTAATTTTATTTATTTATTTATTTATTTATTTTTATACTGCGGACATTGAAATACAGGGTTTTCAAAAATTCGGAATCATTAGCAATATATATATATATATATATATATATATATATATATTGTAACGTAATATTAGATATTACGTCATATGTGTAATTATGTTATAGAATTGTTCCTTTGTATTACATAACTATGTTCATATTTCTTGTCTATGTATGTATTGTAACAATGTTAAGCAGTAACGCCCGTCCACTATATGTAATCTTGCCTACGTGCGGAGAGGTGCGCACTCTTGTAGAACAAACAGACAAGCGAAATCCTGAATAGTTCGGAGCGCTCAGATTTGACAGTTACTAAATAAATAGATTGTTCAAGCAAGTCGAGGGTCCTAAAACTACCCATGTTGACGTGTTAACTTACCCTCCTCCTCACCCGCACCCTTAACCGGAAGTATCCCGCTTCCGGTCCAATGGTATATAAGCGGTTGAAACCGCTCATTCCTTGTCATTTTCCCACATATTGATCTCTTGATAAAAACTAGAAGGTTTAGATTCATGAGACGATTGGTGTGAAGTGATCACCCTTTTTGCCTACATTACGTGTCTGATATACATTGCATTACTTTACTTATATTTGTACTTATTACTTATTCTGATGCATGTTCCTGATCTCTTTGTACTTAGATAGTACCATATTGTACACTTATCTTGTGTTTCTTATTTGAACGATAATTTCCATATTCTTATAATCATGTAACGGTCCCATTGACCCTACTGCCCATTCTCTTTTGTGTTGATTGCCTGTAAACATTTTCCATTAATAATTTCGTTTACTAGTTTTATCGCTAGTTTAATATTCCTTTCCTGGAATCTTCTTTGTTACCTTTACTTCTAGTCTTACGAATTATCTAGGCCCTGACCAGATAGTTCAGTCCTACAGTGGCTTCTAGAAGTGAGCTGGTTCTTAAGCATATCCGTTATACGTAACGTATCTTCACATACCAGCCGCCCGTAACAAAGTGGCGACCCTGCCAGGATATTGGATCAGGTATTTAACACATTCTTTTAGAGATGGATGATATAATTCAAGAATTCGTTCAAAATCCCAAGGTAAGTTTCTTAAAGAAACAAACTAAAGACACTTTGATAGAAATAGGCAAGCACTTTGGAGTAGACATTGATACAAGTTTACGAAAGAAAAAAATACTTCAGGAACTTGTTGAAAATCTGATCGAAGATGAGATATTATCTCCAGAAGAGATTACAGCTATACAAATTCCTTCAAATAGGTTAGAAATAGAGGCACGACTAACCGAACTTAAGATTAAGGAGATTGAATTAAAGGTCAGGAGAGTAGATTTTGAGGAGGAAGCTAAATTGAAACAAATGCAAATTGAGGCAGAATTTAAAGCTAAAGAGGAGGAAACTAAACTGAAACAAATGCAAATTGAGGCAGAATTTAAAGCTAAAGAGGAGGAAACTAAACTGAAACAAATGCAAATTGAGGCAGAATTTAAAGCTAGAGAAGACGAAACTAAAGTCAAATTGGCAGAGTTAGAATTAAAGAAGGCAGAAGTAGAAGCTAGGATTGTTGATAGACAACCCGTAGTTCAGGAAGGTCATATAGATATTTCCAAGTATGTAAAACTTTTACCCAAATTTTCAGAGGGAGAGCCAGAAATTTTCTTTCTTCAGTGGGAAAAATTGGCGCAACAGTTACAAATCCCTAAAGAAAATTGGCCATTAATCATTCAAACACAATTTAAGGGTAAGGCTCAGCAAATTTATACTTCTCTTTCAGAAGCAGAAAGCGAGTATGATAATATGAAAGCTTGTATTTTAAAAGCTTATGAACTAATACCAGAGGCCTATAGACAGAAATTCCGTAATTATAGGAAGACACCTCAGTTAACATACGTAGAATATGCGGCTCAACAAGAGAGGTTATTCAATAGGTGGTGTTTGGCTAGTGAAACGGACACCTTAGATAGACTTAAACAGTTGATTTTATTGGAGCAGTTTAAGAATACCTTAGAGACAGATCTTAGGATTTTTATAGATGATCATGTTCCCGAAACTTTAACTAAAGCTGCTGTATTGGCTGATGAGTTCACACTAAATCATAAACCTAAGTCAAGACAACTGGAATCCCAAAAGTCAAAGTCACATATTCCAGATTCAACAAAATACTCTGATCCTTGGTCCCCAAAGAAACACTTTGAAAATCAGTCTAGCCCATCACATTTCAGTTACAGGTCTGATTTCAATCAATATCCTCCAAACCAACCTTGGCAAAGAATGGAAAGGTTTAAGACTAATACCCCTGTAACTTGTTCATATTGTAAACAGGTTGGCCATCACATTTCTAATTGCAGAAAGAGACTGACACCCACATTCTCCAATAAGACACCAACTCTTGTAAGTAATATAAAATCAGATGATTCAAAATCCTCTATTCAGGATACACTACCAAAGAAGCCGGTATTGTCAAGTAATGTAGAACCCCCCTCATCAGATCATGATCCTTGTTTCAAACCATTTGTATCTTCAGGAACTATATCTCATAGTAGTAGTTCACAACAATATCCTATTTCCATACTCCGAGACACAGGAGCAAAGCAAAGTCTGATTTTAAATTCTGTCTTGCAGAATCTGGGTGAGTCATATACAGGTTATGATATATTGATAGAAGGAGTTGGAGGAATTATAAAATGTCCATTACATAATGTTTTCTTGCGGTCTGATTTAACAACCGGAATGGTTAAAGTAGCAGTAGTAGACTCTCTTCCCATAGTAGGAATATCCTTATTGTTGGCCAATGACATCGCTGGAAGCAAAGTCATTTCTCCCTTAATAACAAATAACCCTAAGACCTCAGTAGAACCTTCAGATAACTTACAGTTGTTTCCCGCTTGTGCTGTAACCAGATCTCAGTACAAGAAATCTGAAGAGGAGACCTATAATTTAGAATCCCTATTCTCCCAAACTGACCCATCTTCTTCTTCACCAGTTGCTCTATCTAGAGCAGAATTAATCAAAGAACAGAAGTCAGATCATTCTCTTAAAAATTTGTACGAGATTGTTTCATCTCCAGAAGAAGTTGAAAATATGTCACGAGGTTTCTATATAGAAAACGGAGTCCTAATGCGAAAATGGAGAGCATCCACCGCAACCGCTGACCAGCCATGGCAAGTAAGGAATCAAATAGTCCTCCCTCTTGGTTTCAGGAATAATGTTCTAAGATTGGCTCATGATACTCCCTTAGCAGGTCACTTAGGGGTAAGAAAGACCTTGTTCAACATAACCCAACATTTCCATTGGCCCACGGTTGTCAAAGATGTTGCCCAATATTGTAAAACATGTCACACATGTCAAACTTTAGGTAAGCCCAACCAGAAAATTGTAGAAGCTCCACTCCATCCCATTCCTGTAATGGAAGAGCCATTTAAAAAAGTTCTTATTGACTGTGTAGGACCTTTACCTCCTTCAAGTAAAGGAAATCAGTACATTCTCACAATCATGTGTATGAGCACTCGTTTTCCAGAAGCAATTCCTTTGAAAAATATTAAAGCTCAAAACATAATCAGAGAAATGTTGAAATATTTCACTATGGTAGGATTCCCCAAGAACATTCAAAGTGATCAAGGAAGTAATTTTCTTTCCAACAAGTTTAGAGAAACTCTTGTAACACTAGGTATAAATCATGTAACTTCCTCCGCCTATCATCCTCAATCACAAGGTGCTCTAGAGCGCTTTCACCAAACGCTCAAGACAATGTTAAGAATCTTCTGTGCTGAGAACACTCGAAATTGGGAAGACGGACTCCCCTTTTTGTTGTTCGCCACCCGAACAACAATTCAAGAAAGCCTTGGATTCAGCCCGTCAGAATTAGTCTTCGGTCATGAAGTCCGTGGCCCCCTAAAGATACTTCATGAACAATGGATGAAAGAAGAACCACCTGTTCCTTCTTTGAAATACGTGTCCCAGGTCACCGAGAAGTTGTTAGAAGCTTGGAAGTTGGCAAGAGAGAACTTGACAAATGCTCAACGAGTAATGAAAGGTCGGTATGATAAAAATTCTAAACTTAGAACCTTCTCTCCAGGAGATCAAGTGTTACTTTATCTTCCCATACCAGGAGATCCATTGCAGGCTAAATACAAAGGACCCTATGAAGTCTTGTCCAGAGCCAGTGATCTCAACTACATAATCAAAACTCCAGACAGAAGAAAGAGTTCCCGTCTCTGTCACATAAATACCTTAAAACCTTATCATTCCAGAGATCCAATTCCAGTTTGCAGCTCTACCACAATAAAATCGGAAGAGCCTCCTGATAACCTGCCTAATCCTCCTGAGATTCCCTTGGAAAACTCCCAGATACTACAAAATCTTCACTTATCTGAGAAACAAGATGTAGCAGAACCATGGACTGACCTGTTGAGAAAAGACCACGACTTCGTGTGGACGCCTACCTGTGAGACGGCCTTCAAAAACCTGAAGTCCCTTCTCACTAACGCACCAGTTCTAAGGGCACCCGACTTCCAACGACCCTTTCTTCTGCAAGTCGACGCCAACGACACCTGTATCGGTGCCGCCCTCTTGCAAGAACACAATGAAGTTCTTCACGCTATCACCTACTACAGCAAGAAGCTGTCCCCTGCGCAGAAGAACTACTCCATACTTTCTAGAACATAGCTTTTCAACAGAAAGTGAAAAGCTTTCCCAAACGGTGGAGGTGTAACGTAATATTAGATATTACGTCATATGTGTAATTATGTTATAGAATTGTTCCTTTGTATTACATAACTATGTTCATATTTCTTGTCTATGTATGTATTGTAACAATGTTAAGCAGTAACGCCCGTCCACTATATGTAATCTTGCCTACGTGCGGAGAGGTGCGCACTCTTGTAGAACAAACAGACAAGCGAAATCCTGAATAGTTCGGAGCGCTCAGATTTGACAGTTACTAAATAAATAGATTGTTCAAGCAAGTCGAGGGTCCTAAAAACTACCCATGTTGACGTGTTAACTTACCCTCCTCCTCACCCGCACCCTTAACCGGAAGTATCCCGCTTCCGGTCCAATGGTATATAAGCGGTTGAAACCGCTCATTCCTTGTCATTTTCCCACATATTGATCTCTTGATAAAAACTAGAAGGTTTAGATTCATGAGACGATTGGTGTGAAGTGATCACCCTTTTTGCCTACATTACGTGTCTGATATACATTGCATTACTTTACTTATATTTGTACTTATTACTTATTCTGATGCATGTTCCTGATCTCTTTGTACTTAGATAGTACCATATTGTACACTTATCTTGTGTTTCTTATTTGAACGATAATTTCCATATTCTTATAATCATGTAACGGTCCCATTGACCCTACTGCCCATTCTCTTTTGTGTTGATTGCCTGTAAACATTTTCCATTAATAATTTCGTTTACTAGTTTTATCGCTAGTTTAATATTCCTTTCCTGGAATCTTCTTTGTTACCTTTACTTCTAGTCTTACGAATTATCTAGGCCCTGACCAGATAGTTCAGTCCTACAGTGGCTTCTAGAAGTGAGCTGGTTCTTAAGCATATCCGTTATACGTAACGTATCTTCACATACCAGCCGCCTGTAACAATATATATATATTTTTTTTTTGCTGGCTTGTCTTTCCATTTTGATTAATTTTTATCCTAACCGGTTTCCCCACTATGCCTGGCTTTGCTTTCCCTTTGATTCTCTATCCGTAACAGAAATGAGCTGGTTTACTACAGACATGCAGGAGATCTGTAAAAAACTCTTTGTCACTTTGAACAAGATGGATCCCGTCAGACATATGAATGTCATGATGCCGGGAAAACAAACACCAATGGTGAAGATATAACCTCAGCAACAGACACAATTCTAACATTATCTCACTGATTCCTATGTCTCTATTCTTCCACCACGAACCAGCAGACAGGTTCAGGAGGACTATAGATGTGCTGGCCATCGCGCTCTATAAGCTCCCAGAGGAGAACCTTGTATTTCCGAGCACGTTCATCTGAACTTACCCTTCTCACATCGTTGCTACCCGTAACTGCTGTAGTGGCTAAGACACCCTCAGTGGTACCATGGTCCGATTGACATAACTTTCTAACTTCGTTTAGTGTTCCGCTGTAGGATGTAGTTGTATCATCACACCAAGAACTCAAGACAGTCGACTGCATCCTCCTCCAGCGAAGAAGAACGAATGGTAAGCGCTGGTTGGAACTCCGTGGGATGCCTGTTCATAGAGCTTTGGCTCTATAAAGGGTATCTCAAGTTGTGCTACTCACTCTCGGCAGGATCGGAAGGAAAAAAGACGGGCCGGTGCTCACTCTTCTCAGAGTGAACATTCTTAAGACGTCTAATCTCCTCCTTATATTACCTAAGCCTGCTTTCCTACTTGGCATAACCGTTGTATGCCAAGTCGTTATTCTTCAAGACATAAACAAGGATAGGAACAAAATTAAACACTTAAAAATGTAATCTTATACTGCTTACCTAATACTACAACCTGTTATTCTTACAGTCTAGTTTCAGAGACTAAGTTTTTAAGAACAACAAGCCATCAGCTGTGCCCGTCACTGCTTCGGTCTTTAGCGGCCTCCAGCCGCTGGCGTCTTCGGCAAGATTCCATCAGACCTACACGGCTCCAACAGATCTACAGGACTCCACCGGATTTACAGGACTACCGGATCTACTGGACTCCACCGGACCTACGGGACTCCACTGGGTGTATAAGACTCCAGAGTATCAACAGGATTCCACCGAATCTACAGGATTCCACCGGATCTACAGGACTCCACCGGATCTATCGGACTCAGCTGGATCTACAGGACTCCACTGGATCTACAGGATTTCACCTGATCTACAGGACTCAACTGGATCTACAGGAGTACACTGGTGCTAAAGGACTTTACCGGATCTATAGGACACCACTGGATCTACAGGACACCACCGGATCTGCAAGGCTCCACCGCTCTATTGACAAAATGTCACAATTTGCTTACTAGAGAAAATGAGATTTTTTTTTAATTTATTCCTTATATATATGTATATATATATATATATATATATATATATATATATATATATTTATATATATATATATATATATATATATATATATATATATATATATATATATACTAAGATATTACAGCGTTTCTTGCTAAAATAACACTGTTCTTACTGAAGCAAAACTACTCTCACCAGAGAAACTTATTTTTTCAAGTAGCAATTTCGCAATTTCAAATACATTCTATGCTATTCTTAACATTGCTAACACGGCAAATTAGAAATACTTAAAGCTATAGCCCTCTTCAGGAAAGTACTTTCCTGAAGAGGCCTATAGCTATTATCCGAAGTATAGAAGTTATACTTTCTTCTAAGTTTCCTTTTATTCCGACTGTGGGTTCTTCGTGATTATTTCTGTCTGATGTTCTGAGTTAAATTATTTTCTTTCGGTTTTTTTTTTCTTTGTCTCACATCCTTCAAGTTTTTTATTTTCCCTATCCTGTCTGACATCATTAGATAAATTTATTATGCTCCTTTGAGTTTCTTGTTTCATTTCATAAACAAGAATTTTTCGATACGGCCATATTCTCAACATATGATTTTTCTTACTGTTTTAAATATTTGCTTCAATTTTCACTAAGTGATAAAACAAATATAAATTTCGAATCCCTAATTAACCGCAGCGTCATTTCCACGCAGAGATTTACCTTGTTTGCTGTTACCATTTAACTTGTTTTCTTCTATTCCGACATTTTTTTTTACTTTACTCAGATTACAGTTGCGACCCTACTTTTATAGTTACGTTATGCTACATGCTCTCCACCCCGATGTAATTTTTCTGTTTTTCAAAGACCATCGCTTCTCCAACCCATTTTCATCTAATGTCAACATATGAGTATTTATTTAACTTTATGAAATATTTTGAGATAAATATAAAGAGAAAATTGCAAAGGAGTTCTAATGGACTGTTTGAAACAGAAACTTGAAATTTAAAGGAATAAAAAGAAAGTGTAAAAATGTATCATAAATTAACGTTTGGGGAGTATGGTAAGTGATACAATGATGGACAGAATGAGAAATATAAAGCTGGTGCAGAGAAAAGGGATGGAAAGAGAACTGAGGTGGTTTGGGCATATGAAGAGGATTATTGAGAAAAGACTCGCAGAAAGTGTATGAGAGCAAGACCAAGAATGACGTTACTCCCATATTCAAAAAAGGTGACAAAAAGAATCCAAATAACTACAGGCCTATAAGTTTGACTTCAATCGTAGGAAAAATGATGGAAACTATCATCAGAGATGCTATCGAACATCATTTAGAAAATAACTGTTTGATAAATGATAGCTAGCATGGTTTCAAACGGAAACGTTCTTGCGTGACTAACTTACTCGAATTCTACAACACAGTTATCTCGAATTATGACAAAAGAAACAATATAGATTTAATATATCTAGACTTTGCAAAAGCTTATGATACCGTCCCCCACGAAAGACTACTTACTAAATTAGCTTCACACGGAATAAGTGGTAGCCTATTAAGTTGGACTAGTAATTGGTTGAATGATCGAAAACAGAGTTGCTTTAAATGCAAAAACTTCTGGATGGAACAATGTTACAAGTGGAGTTCCTCAAGGTTCCGTTCTCGAGCCACTTCTATTCATAGTATATATAAATGATATAGACCACAGACTAAAATCTACTGTTTCCAAATTTGCTGATGATACAAAACTGTGCGGAATGGCAAATGATCACTTAAACCAATTAGATAATCAAGAAGATTTAGATAAATTACAGCAATGGTCTGAAAAGTGGCTAATGAAATTTAACACAAGTGAATGCAAGGTAATGCACATAGGTGAAAATAACAGTAAGTACGATTACAAGTTATTTGGAAATTCGTTAACAAAAGTGGATAGTGAAAAAGATCTCGGCGTAATTATCAGTTACGATCTCAAATCATCCAAGTAGTGTATTTCGGCCTCGGAGAAAGCAAATAAGATTATAGGACTGATTGCGCGATCTTTTGACTTCAAAAGTCCATCTCTCATTAACAACATTTGGAATATGCTGTTTCCGTATGGTCACCGAATCTCATTAAAGACATTGACAGATTGGAAAAAGTACAACGACGAGCTACAAAACTGATTCCAAATATCAAAAATAAATCATACGAAAATCGACTAAAACATATGAATCTGTTTCCTTAAAAAAGCGTAGACTCAGAGGTGACTTGATACAGGTCTTTAAAATTCTAAAGGGAATTGACAACATTAAAAGTGACAAATTTTTCACACTGAATGAGAATCCGACAAGAAATAATGGTCTCAAACTATCCGGAAATAGATTTAATTTGGAAGTGGGTAGAAACAACTTCGCCAACCGTGTAGTTAATGAATAGAATAAACTTCCTGCAGAGGCAGTGCAGTGTAGTTCAGTTCGAAGCTTTAAGAATAATTTAGATAAACACCTAAGCAAGATGCTGTAATGACTATAATTTATTTTATATTATTTGCTTATTTGTTTTATAATTTGTCCGTTTGTCTATTATTATTTGTTAGATTCTCATTTATTATTAGTTATGTCAATTTATTATTATCTACTATTTACCTGTTTATTATCTAACTATACCTATGCATTTATTTATGTATTTTATTATTTACATTATTATAGTTTTTATTTATTCATTTATTTGTTTATCATTATTATGTTTTTTTTTCTCATCCGACCTAGATATGGACCAAAAGGTCTCCCGTCGGCATGCTCCGCCTTTGTAATCCTTTGTAATGAGGTTGATGGTTGGGGCGAAAAGAACTTTGGATGTACGAGGAATACCTGTGAAGAGAGGTGAATAAAGTAGCAAATGGAGGGAAATTGTGAATGGACGCGCCACAAAGGTAATTTCTTGCCTGCTCCGTAAATTATATTGAATGGATGAGGAGTGGGGTCACCATATAATGAGGCAGTGGGAGTTAACCAACTGACTGTTGGATCCCACTATGGAAACAATGTCTCGCTGCATTGCTATAGATCCGAGTAGTCTAGTGTGGCGGAGAGAAGAATGATAATTTATTCCTAAATTATTTGAGATGGAAGGGGCGTAAATGGGTATGTGTAAAAAGTGGGTGTGTGCTTTGATTTGGCCTCCCTATTTATAAGGAGGATAGGGCCTTTCATATGCATGCATTTACCTAATTGCAAAATACAAGATAAGAGCGGCACTCGTAGTCTGTTTCTTCATTATTTAAATTTAACTCCAAAATTCATTGAATTTTTACTGGACATTTAGCTGGCCTTTTTCTTCATCCAAGTTATCAAAAAGAATCGATGTATCTCTTTGGAAAACGATATTTCTTGCTATTATTCACACACCCCGTCTCCTTAATTTCATTCCAAGGACCCTCGTTATTCTTTTGTCTCATACATAAGAGATCTCTGCCTGCTTTGTCCACTCCTTTCCTAGCTATGAACATGGCAACCATGTCACCTCTCTCTTCTTTCTTCCAGTGAGGGCAAGTAAGAAGTTTATTTGTTCTATCTCACTACTAGGCTGTCAGTCGTTTTGTTTGTTTTTCTGTGCATTCGCCTTGTGTATGTGTGTGTAACTACGCATAAGCACACACTCCTTGCCAGTCTGCAGTGCTGTGATGCTTTTCAGCCCTGCGCAAGGTACCACTACAACATCAAGCTGGTCCCATGTGCGCCTGTTCTTGTTTGTGATTTTGTGAGCGCTGTGACCTTGACGGTGGCATACACGTGCACTGTGCATGCTGCTTTGTTGAGACTACACGCTCACACGGGCATGTTCGCAGCTAGTATGTGTGTGTGCGTACGTCCATACACGCATGCGCGTGTGGTCGCTTGTATGCGGACGAAGACGTGGATGCATGAAACCGATGCCATGTGTGTGTTGTGTGGCTGGTTACTGAAACGTGTAGGTGCACGAGAATACATGTCATGTGTCAGTCGCTTCCACACAGGGTGTCACTTTTCCTTTTATTCTGACTGTCAGCAAAGTATTTAATTCATCTGCCGGGCAACCCCCTCTCGCTGGCAAGAGGGGCACTGGCTCTTTCGATTAATTCCTTTTCTACTGAGTGGCAGTTTTTCTTTCGTTCGGGGTGCCGCCAAGATTTTTTTATCATCTTCCTGGTAAGCCTCTCTTGATAAGGAAAGGCATTTTCAATTAACCCTTTCCTTACAATTTTTTTCTCTTTTTCTATGTGCCGCCTAGCTATTTTATAAATATCTGTGGTAAACCGATCAGATGTATATGTAATATTTTCGAGTGTTCCCAAATCTAAATGAAATTATGTAACGTAAGTGTAGCCAAAATATCTAAGACAAAGACAATTGCAAACCTTACAATACTAACGGATTCGAAATAAATTCGTAACATATCGTGTTTAATTTACCTTGTTTGTACTTAGTGGGTCTGAAATAGAATGGAATTGCAAACTAGATCACCGCGACAAGCCCTACACTAATTGCAAAGGGGACTTATTTTCGGTACCTTGACTGGGGATCGAATCAAGGACTTTTTCTTTTTTGCTGACAGTCACAAACAATTTCAACTTTACAATCTACCCTTGTGTTTGTATATTCGAGTCCAAATGATTGCAAGAATGGGACCAGATTGTTTTTGTTTCTTGCACTAGATCAAATAAAATTCATACCATAGCAGAATGACAAATGGTGACATTACCACCAGAAGGAAGAACGTGAGGCGAACCCTCCACGTTTACAAGGTGTATTTTGAAAGACGAGCGAACCGGTTTCGCCACGAATGTGCTCCACAGATGTTCATACACTCAATGCCAGGGAACACAGCATGAGTTTTGTTACAGTACACGTCAGCCGGTTCTGTTCAGACAGTGGACGGACCTTGCTTCATCTGGGCTCTCGATTTGCCAATACACTTTTCAGGTCTGGGATCGTCTCTCAGATGACCACGGAACATTAACATTGATCAGGAGGAAGGCAGTTGTAAATTTAACGGTAGACTTCACCGGGGCTGTCCTGCAAAACCCTTCAGGCCTTTAGTCTGTTTATTAAATGAACACAAAACACACTCCATGGAACTTAACATAGAGAGAGAAAGGGAGGAGGGAGGGCTACAGAGCTAATCTAACAATATCTAGTGTTTGTCTGCAGCTGGGCAACTCCGTGTGCCAACAGATCTTGGTGAACCAGCTGTCGACAAGGGAGTACGGAACGGCAGGAGGAAGGCGTGCGTGCTTGTAACACGTGATGAGTTTGTGTGTGCTTGCTTGTGTACCTAGTTTTGCTATTTCCTTTGTCATCATCTCATTTTGCGGTGCCTAGATCGCACTCTCTCCTCAGTTACTTGATAACATATGGATAGGAAATATCCCTACAATTCCTTCACCTGATGTACTTGGTTTCTTTGGTCCGGGCGAGTGCAAACCCTGCTCTGAGTTCTCTTCCGGGAGGAAAATAGCTGTCGATCACGAGTCCTCACACGCACACACTGGCAGATAAACCATATGAGGAAAGACTAAGGTATTGGGTCTACCAACTTTGAAAGATCGAAGAGAAAGAGGTGACATGATTACAGCGTTCAGGTCACTAAAGAGGATAGATTGCATTGATAGAAGAGATCTGATTAAAGATGGGAGGGCTTTAAGAGGTCATGGAAGTAAACTAAAAAAGACAACATGTCAAAAGGGTGTGAAGAAATACAGTTTTCCATATAGATGTATAAAATACGTGGAATAGCTTAGAAGGTGATATAAACCAAGCTCAAACAATATACGAGTTCAAATCTAGATATGATAATTGGAAATCAAAGATAATTTAGTTGGAACAGCACATGAATTTGAGAGTAGGTATATTAGAAAATTAGAGAATAAGAGACAAGATCCAACGAGCGTTGCTCCTTTCCTGTATATTACAATTAAATAAACACACACACACACACACACACACACACACAGACACAGACACACACACACACACACACACACACACACACACACACACACACACACACACACACACACACACACACACACACACACACACACACACACTCACACACACACACTCACACACTTCCTTCCAAAAGCGTGTAAGTCATAAATGGATAAGTCCAAATGGAAAAAAATAGACTTCATATTAGATGAGAGCAAGACCGTTAACAATAATACGGTCATGAAGTAAATACAAGCAGTGATCATAGAATAGTAGGTTCCACAGCAGAATTCAATTTCAGAGCCGGGAGAAATAAAGTAGTTTTGAAAAAGAAAATATACCTTACGAAGAAATTTCAGTTGGTAATTAGAAACAGATAGCTCTAAGAAATAACGAGGACACTCTTAGTTGGTTTCCATCTAAAACTTGACCTAGGCTATTTGTAAGGATCTTACATACATTTCATAGCAAGCTAACCGGTCAATAGTAATTAAAGTTTTTCTGGTCTCTTTTTTTTAATAAACCAAAATTACTAAAGCATTGCATCATGATTCAGGAACGCTTTCTTGACGTAGACACAGGGTGTACATCTGAGCTAATTTACAATGAACTTTTCTTCCTGCGTCTTTTAGAATCTCTATCGATATACCATCTTCCTCTGGTGCTTTTCCCTATTTCATATATTTTAGAACAAACTTTTTTTCTTCCTTTCTAACTTCTAATACATTACTAACGTCTGTAGATGAATTTACAGACTCAACTACGGTCTTTGACGAGTAAAGCTCTTGGTAAAATTCTTCTACTCTTTTTGCCATTCTGTCTCTGCATCTAATGATCTTTCCATTTCTATCTTTCAAACATAATTGCTGCCTTTGTATAGCTTGTCTGCGCTCGGCCCATTGATACTTTTACCTTTGCAAATATTTTCCTCAATTTCATCCATGTTTCTCTCTCTCTCTCTCTCTCTCTCTCTCTCTCTCTCTCTCTCTCTCTCTCTCTCTCTCTCTCTCTCTCTCTCTCTCTCTCTCTCTCTCTCTCTCTCTCTCTCTCTCTCTCTCTCTCTCTCTCTCTCTCTTTCTGATTTCTGCACCCTTTTGTTGATAAACTTGTTTAGTCCTACTTTCTCTATGTCGTCTCTCCTGCTTTTGAGTTGTTAGTCCTTTTAATTTGGTCACTTGTAGCTTTGGAGTATTTGTTTTCTTTAATGCTTTTTATACTTCCTACTTTCGCTGCCGATTCTCTGTACACAGAATATTTTGAATGTGTATTACTGCCAGAATTTAAACCACCCGACATGTTTTGGTACCGGTATGTAGATGATATTTTTACGATATGGGATTATAAATGGGTCTCATTTGATGATTTTCATGCTAAAATTAGCACATAATATAGATTTTAAAGTATAAAAGAAAACTGAAAGCAAATTACCTTTCCTGATATACTGGTGATCAACTGTCCTCAGTTTACAGTCAATACCCAGAGAAAGTAAAATAGTGTTGCTTCGGGTCTTCACATAAGAGCCCTTAGGTTGTGCAGTCCCACAACATCTGGATAATGATTTAGGAAAATTACGGTCACAATTTATGAAAACAGGATATCCAGACTGGTTTTTGTTAAAAGCCCTTAGCAAAACGTTATCATAAAGATAACTCAAATTCTAATAACAAATATAATTGGGACAATAGATGCATTAAATTACCGTACAATGACTTTATCGACAATGTCTCTAAATTACTTCTGATAAAATAAAATCACCTTCAACTAGCCTATTTTCAATAGCAGTGAATGTCCATAGAAGAATTCAGAACAACAATTCAGGTATTAGATATTATCTTCCAAAGATTGTGAGCAAATGTACTGGGGACAAACTGGTCGAAACCTCATTACCAGGATCAAGGAGCACAAGAACTCTGTTAAATACGCACAACAAAACTATACAGTGTTCCTTCACTCCTACAATAAAGATCATCGTATAGATTGGGAAAACGCTAATATCATTTATAAATCAAATTGTAGTTTTAAGAGGAAAATAATAGAATTCTCATTCAAATAATATTTCCTAAATTATAACATCTCAAAAGGTCAATGGACACCTGTCTGCATAACATAATTAGTAATCAACATGTTTTCAAATGTCACTGGATTTAACAACCAACATTGACCCCAACAAAGGCACGTTACCTGAGTTTCTTCCCCCGTCCCCGTTCTGTACCTCATCTTTATGTATATATTCTTATATTTCACTTTTAGTAATCTATCTGCTGAAGAGGACCACAGAAAGTGACCGAAATATACAGGAAAAATCTTTTACTTGTAATCTTATTATCCGATAGTGGGTTTTAAGTTTAATTTACCAATGTGTTAAGACATAAGTTTACCCTGATATACGTATATATATATACATATATATATATATATACATATATATATATAGACATATATATATATATATAGACATACATATATATATGTACATTTATATATATATACATATACATATACACACACACACACACACACACACACACACACACACACACACACACACACACACACATATATATATATATATATATATATATATATATATATATATATATATCTTATCAACCACATTAAATTATTTCCATTCTAATTCCTTGCAAACACGATCGAGACTAACAGGAATATGTAGCTCGATGGAAGAATATTCGGAAACTGAGAAGCTGTCAGGCTGAGAATTCGAAACCAGCCAATACGTAACAAATGGTCAGCTACTTATCCAACTCAGTCATCAAGAGGGATATAAGTTAAGTACAATTTCTTATATATGTATGCTCAAGTTACGTATACACGAACTTTATGCTCACCCCATCCTCACCATGATTAACCGTTGGTAGTATGTACACAAGAGGGATTCTACTAACATATACTGAATGGTCTCCAGTACACA
>NC_134784.1:44191258-44193758 GCF_046742065.1 Oratosquilla oratoria | reverse complement strand
ATTGGTGACCCGCCAGTTACGAGGGTGTGTTGCACACCCAGAGGGAAAATGATAACAATAAAGGGACAGATAAACTCTTGAGCCAATGGCCATACAACCCCGTTATGAGTCACTAAATCGCGTACTTGTTGTGCGTGACATCCCTACAGAGCCTGGAGACGGGAGTCCTGGAAGATGAGTGATGTACCTGTCCCGTTGTTTCATTGAGGTGTCCCTCTACCTCCCCTTGGGACTAACAACATACTTCTTTGTTCCTCTATTCATGCCAGGGCGGGTGGCCCCTCTTGACAGGAGAGCCAAAAGGCTAGGCTGACTGACTTGAATCTATGGGTCAGGCACGCTTAACTACCACCAGGGCCGACACCGCAAGGTCCGCGGCTGTCATTCCTTAGTGTCAGGATGGTAGGTGCGTATACTCTCCCATGACCCAAATCCTGGTTTCCTCTCGTTGGGCTCGGTGGTGGGCGTGGATGTGGGAGGCCGAATCACAGACTTATGTTTATAGCAACCATACTGGACACATATGGTTGAGACGGGCTTACCACCTGTCTCCATCAAAATCACCAAACCCGCTGAGTAAAGTGCCGGGGTGTTGCAAATAAGGCACAAACACGTCGAGCCAAGTCAGGGTGAAACTCATTCGGGCTCTCCGTGTGGACGGCTGGAACATTTTCTCTCCCAGGATGACCGACTACCCTTTTTATTGGTACAGCTCAGGAAGTTTAGATTGGATATAGTGACTCTCTCAAAGTTAAAAAGACCAGGCAATGGCAAGATATGTAGTTAGGGTTACACCTACTTCTGGTCGGGCCGAACAGATGGGACCAACCGCGCGGGAGTAGCTGGAAGCGTATCTATTCGACTACGGTACGCCGTATTAAAGGTTACTCCGGTTTCTAGTAAGGAAGATGTGTTGGGCACCCAGATAGAGGGAAAGGAATACTTTCAAATGGACAAATAAACTCTTGAGTGAAAATCTAGCCAACCCCGTTATGGGTCACTAACCCATGTATTTTTCGCGTGGCATCCCTTTAGAGCCTTGAGACCTGGAGTCCTGGAAACTGGGTGATGTCCCATTGCCGTGGTTGTACTGGGGTTCTACTCCACCAGATCAGTACTGTGACTACCACTGGGAATGTTTCCATTCCACGGACAGGTGTCGTGTCTTGCGGTACAAACATTCCCAGTCACGAACACCATCTCCCCACCTTGTATGCTTCTTCTTCTTTCCGTTGCTCTTCCCCCGAATGACTAACACCCAAACAGCATTTTCCCGTACTTCTTTGACCCCTCCATCCCTCCCTAACCCCTTCCAAATCCTCCTGTATATACCCTCTCTAGTCCTGATACTTTGATTCATGCCTTAACTATTGCTTCTACATCAGATATCACCCTCTTTTCAATTTTTATAGACACTGGTTCCCAGTCAACTATATGTCAACTCAGAGTTTCCATAAATTCCGCACATTCTGAAAACGTGTCACCATTCCCCTTAGACCAAATGCAAAATCATGCTATCTCCCTGCATATAAAATACCTTATAGCAAACGGAATGTGGTAAACACACTTATTGCAGACACAATTACTCAGGACATCATTCAACGTTTAATCTTAGAATGGAATTTCGCTCTTCTCTTTGTTCCTATATCAGATGGCTCATTCCACCCTGTTGTTGACTTCCGCGAGTTGAATAAATCAACTATCTCTGATCGCCACCCACTTTCAGTATTGCAAGACCTTCACTCAATAAGTAAAAACAAGCTTGTGTTTACCACTCTCGACTTCAAGTCTGCTTATTTTCAAATCCCCCTTGCTCTTTCAGCCTTCAGTACATCAGATGGACATTTCCAATTCAAAAAGTTGACCATAGGACTTGTTTATTCTCCGGGTTTTACACGTCTCAAGAACACAGTCCTCGCGAGACAGATCAGTAAGAACATCTTCATCTATCTTGATTATATAGTTTTCACCTCAAAGTCTGTCACCAAACACTTACAAACGCTCCAAACTGTCTTCTCTCGACTGGCACAATCAGGTCTGAAACTGAAGCTTACGAAGTGCTCCTTCCTTAAGAAGGAAATACGCTTCCTAGGACATGTACTTAACGCGCATGGTATCCTTACGGCCAATGACAAAGTGAAAGCAGTCGTTGATTTCCTTCGACCTACCTCAGTAGAACACGTCCGCTCCTTTTTTTGGTCTTTCAGGCTTCTATAGCCGCTACATTTCAGGCTACGCCAGTATAGCCGCCCCTTTCACATCATGATAGAGCAATTGTTTCCCTGAAAACTGCCTTAACTACGGCCCCTGTCCTACCATTAAGCTTCCCTTCACATTATACACTGGTGCATTCTATTCCGGATTAGGTGGTTTTAATGCAACAACGTGGAAAACACCTCCATCCCATTGCGTATGTCAGTTCACTCACCAAAGCAGAATGAAATTACACAGTCACTGAAATGGAAGCTCTCCTTGTAGTGTACGCCCTCAGACACTTCAA
>NC_134784.1:44178758-44183758 GCF_046742065.1 Oratosquilla oratoria | reverse complement strand
ATTCACTACTCTACTTAGCGCCGAGTTAAATATTCCAGTTGGCTGCACGCAGCGTACGGTAATATTTTATTGCCACTTCATCGTTGACAAAATAATGGTCAATTCTGAGTTTAGTGGTCTTCGTATAGTGTCAAGCTTTTTTTGTCCAAATCATCATGCGAGGGCTCGAACAAGTGTTGCAGGGACGTTTATTTTCATCACTAAAGGTCGGACGTGCTAGAGGAGAGTTGCAACACAATGATCAGCGTTATGGATTTATGTTCTGGCCGATGCCAGATAATCTAATTCAAACAGCGGGTGAACTCGGGCAGAAAATGGTGTTTCGATCGATCGAGACTTTGTTTTGTTCGGAGTTCACCCCTCAGCTTGGCTAGCATTACCCGGAACAAAAATATATAAAGTGCGAAACCGTTTCAAAAGGTTGACATGTCAACCGATCACCTCTTGGTTCGGCCGGTTCGGTAGCTCCTGAAACTATGACTCCCTTCCGCACAGCGCGGCATTCAACCTTCAATTCTGGTTGCCTTCAGACTTTCTTGTATATCTCCGCGACAACCCCATGGTAACGGATGGGTCACAATCTATCTTGGTTAACTCCAGCCCACATTTTTTTTCTATTTTCTTTTTTCTTATCAGGCTTCAACTGTCTCCGTGGTGTAATGAACATTATATGGCATGCTACCTGCCTCTGAATAGGTAAGCATGATTAGTTTTGCAGGCCATAACTGCGAATAAGCAAAACAGCAGCATCTTATGGCTGCAAACATCAGTCGAGATATATAGGCAGACTCAGAAATTCGACTTCTTTATGTCGTATCCGTCTGTAAATGGATGATACGTTAATCGTTCCGCCCTTATCATGTATATGTTTCTCATAATGAGTTCTCTATTGACATGCTGTACTGCCAAAGTAAGGACAATGCAATCAGGAAAGAATGATGTGGGATTGTAGGTGACCTTTGGTAGTCCTCTGACAGCATGCGGGGTTTCCTTCGGGTCACCTAGAATGAATATCAAAGTTGTAGAATGCAGTGAAATAGTTAACTGAGTTAGATATAACCCTCTAATTGCGGGCTACGTTAAAACATTCGGAATCACGCATACCTTGAAGGAGTTATTATTGTGATAATTACCTGTAAAGAAATAAATGTCTAAATAACTAGTTCAGGTGAATCAAATCGTGTGGAGGCGGCCAGAAAAAAAATGCTTAAAAGGCATTGGAAGGGTTTAAGACAATTCTGTGAAATTTTCTATATGGCCATTCCAGTGTTAGAAATAAGCCTTGGAGTTAAGGCCATCAAACTGATTTGGACTCCTCAAGAGCGATCCTGAAGTCTATGTCAACAATTGAATTTGTTCTTTCCTTTTTATGAAGTTTCGGCTTCGATATCCAACGGCTCCCGGTGACTGACGCTTGTTGTAGTTGTCCAAACACATAGGTCAAGTACTTCGGCCATAACAACCTGGCGTAAACTCCTTTTAGAATGGTTAAGTACAGCTGTCAGAAGCAAACGTATGACCGGAAAACCATGAGCGAACTTTTCCTTCCATTCCAGCCAGCGTTAATCTTCGTAGCATCCGATATGTAACGAATGCACTGCAGGACATCTCATTTTGTTTCTTCCGTGCCAAGGTAGCACTTTTCCTGTTATTCTGGTTCCCGCTGTGGTATCTCATTCATCTCCGTGGAATCTTCTCGGTAGTGAAGGGGTCAAAGTGGGCCAACAATGCCATGAAGTCGGCCAGACTAATCTAAAACTTGTGGAAATGATAAATCAAGCAGGGAGAAACTTTCCACAGACGGAAACCATCGTGAAGTATGAAGAAAGAACCATAAAGTATAGGCCACAACTGTTTTAATTTGTTGGAGGAACAGATTTGAAATCATGTTGGATACGGTAAGGAGTTTTTATCAAAGAAATATAGGTTATGGCATTTCTACATGTATGAATATAGACTTTTGTACTCAAGTATTGTTAGGTGTAGTAAAATCTTCTAATATAGTGTTTACATATTTTGTGATGTTAAACCATTCGGAATTATGCATACCTTGAAGGTGTTATTATTATGATAATTACCTGTGAAGAAATAAATGTCTGAATAACTAGTTCTCTCTCTCTCGCTCTTTATTTGTGTGTTTCGTGCACACGTGCGCGTATGCATGTATCTCGTACGTGCGTGCATGTATATATGCATGCATGCATGCATTTAAACATCCAGGTAATCATATGTTATCTAAGTAACCAAGGCAACTGAGAGCAAAGCCAATGTATCTGTCACCGATAACAAACACTTTTTTTTTTTTCCCAGAGGCATTTTCCATCGAACGACCAACGGGCCACGAATGTTTAGAGCTCAGCTGTTGCACCAGCTATCAGAATATTGATCGCTTTAGCTGCACTGGGTAAGGTGTGCACAGGAACGGGGACAGATGAGGAGAGAGAGAGGGAAGGGGGAGGCTATAGTGCGAGAAAATTGCATCCATGCAAGCTACATAAACTTTATAATAGGGGTTGACTAAGATTCAGTGTTGACTTCAGTATCTCATGAAATCTCTGGAGGGTTCTGTATACGTCTTCGGAATATTTGCTGAAGACATGTTGTCATTGTTCGTTTTTTACCAAGTTGTGTTATATAAATCACGAGTGTTTGGCTGATGACAGAGGTTACTCGCCTTCCCTCTGGCTGGTTTAGACTGTGACCATTTGTGCATGTATGTGAGTACGTACGCATTTGTCGCGAAATCTCGTAGGACTTGTCCCTGCTTAGTCTCTTTCGAATGGGGCTCAGATACCCCGAGGAGGGTCTCGGTGATAAACTGGAAGAAGAAGGGCTAGGGGTGGAGTCTAGAGTATAGGGAGGGAAGTGAATTAAGAGGTGCAAGCGAGTGAATGAAAGAGGCTGGATGGGAGGGAAAAGCGTGTTCAAAGGGAATCATGGCGAGGTAGCACATGCAGGGAGACAAACATACAAAACACACTAGTCGGGAAGGTTGGGAGGAAGAGAGACTGAGGACAAAGGTAGGAAGGGCGGAAGAACAACGAGGAGACAAATAGGCAAGAAGAGAAGTTAGGAAGCGAGGGAGGGCGGCAGACTAGTCGGGATGTAAAGGTCACCACATCCCTCCAACTTCTTCCCTCTAACTTGGCTTTGTAGTTTTTAACAGTTTTACAAGTGTCAGATGTAGAGGTGTGTGTATGTATGGGTTTGCATACTTCTTTCTGGGAAGTCGGAATACTTTTGCATTTCCTCAGAGCAAGACGAATTGTATGTGCATGCTGCCTTTGTTGATATGCTTATGTGTATTTCTATGGCTGTCTGTATGGGTGTAAATGATGTTTGAATGGTCAAGCTTCCGTGATTACAACTGACGTCGATACTACATATGGTTGTAGCACTTTTTTTTATCTGCATGAATGCGCATAATATTTACAGGTTCAGCAAAATAAGTAGATCAGAGTGTAGGATGCATCCTAGGCACGCAGCCAAGCAAAGTGCAATAACTCCTTGGCAAAGGCTCTAGTAATCCACCACCTCTCCGGCTAGACTGCTGGAGCTTCTGCTTTCTCTGCAGCCTGCTTGACAGCTCAGCGCTCACACCCCTTCCTCTCTGCACATCTACTCCCCGTCAGCACGCGGAAACGAAACAAAGTGATCTATTGTTGCGTATCTGCAAACTGAAACTGACGACGGAGGACGACGAGCACACGTGATGTTGAAGGAAGAGACTGACAGACGGACTGCACAGGTGAGTGACTGCTGCTGCACAGGGTTCTTTGCCTTCAGGCAGGCGGAGGCGAGAGGAGCGAACCAGTCAGGGCGACGAGAACCTGTCCTGACACTCCTAGAGATCTCGGCTAAATTCCGGGTAAAAGCGTGCAGGCAGACGCCTCCAGACGCCTCCTAACCTCCTCGAAAATGCCTACAGGTGTCTCAGTCTAGGGTACAAACTGACCCGATCAAAGCAATAAACCAGCATTGTGCCAAAGAAAAGCTGGGTATGTTACGTCGACAGACGTGAATAGAATGCGATGGATTTCAATGTAAAAGAATGCTGGCCAGAGACTATTCGGTCCATGAAGAGTAAAAAAGAAGAGTTCACAAAAATAAAGTGGAAGGAGAAGAAGAAAACGAAAAAATAAAAGAGCGATATGGAAATAAGGCATGGTACCAAATTGTTCAGAATATCTGAACTTAAATTTTAAGGTTCGAAACGTATTATGTACAGTCACCTGTCCTCGATTTTTTTTTTTTTTTTTTTTTTTGTCCGCTGATTCAATCCGACGAGTCGTTTCTACCTAATCATCCATAAGACTCACATGACACGACGGTAGGCGTTTACGTGTCTTAGGATCGGATTGACAGGGTAGATGCTGGATTCGAACCCAGCTCCACTTGAAAAGGAAAAGAAAAAGAAAAAGAAAATACATGGTGATATTCTAAGTCTTTATTTCACATCCGGTTTGTATTCGGAGTGAAAAACATTTTCAAATTCAATATCATTATTTCCTATCAAAATGTTAAAAACAATTGAATCCAGCCAGAGCCTTTACTTAAAAGAAAAAATATTCAAAACCTTTAAGCGATTTTGAAATTACATGTGTTTTTTCAAATGGTATAGCTTTTAATTGTTTCAGCATATACTGTTGTAGTAAACATCAGATCTTATTTCCTAGAGGGACGGCCTTAAATTGAACAGAATCGAATTCGGCCCATTCATGTAGGGTCCGACATTCCGCTGAATCATGTGAGATTCAGAGACCATATATTTATATATATATATATATATATATATATATATATATATATATATATATATACATATATTATATATATATATTATATATATACATACATATATATATATATACATATATATACATATATATATACATATATATATATATATATATATATATATATATATATATATATGTGTGTGTGTGTGTGTGTGTGTGTGTGTGTGTGTGTGTGTGTGTGTGTGTGTGTGTGTGTGTGTG
>NC_134784.1:44171258-44173758 GCF_046742065.1 Oratosquilla oratoria | reverse complement strand
GGCGCCTGGGTTGGATGAGTGTCGTGCAAAATACTCGTAGCTGACGAAAGAACTGTATCATTCACCAAAAGGGGAATGCGCCGGAGGACTGTGGGAGTTTTTATATAGTTCCGCTTTACAAAGGAAAAGGGGACAAATGTGAATGTGGCAGCTTTATAATGTTTGTGGTTGGAAAGGTATGTATGTGTTAATCAAGAGGAAAATAGGAAATAATTGGGGAAGAAGAGCGTGGATTCAGGAAATATAGAGGGTATTTGGATAATTTTTATTTTATTAATTTTTATCCATTTGTTTATCTATTTTTTTGTAAAACAGATATGCGTGTTTTTTTGGGGAGGGGGGAAGGTAATGCTATATTTTGGGTTTTTATAGATCTGGACAAGGCTTATTGCAACGTGGACAGGAAGACACTGTTGGATGTGTTGCGGATGTATGGGATAAGGGGAAATTGTTAAAGGAAGTATTTTTTTTTTTTTTTTACCTGAGTGGTATAACTTGTGTTAGGGTTGGAAATGGCGAGAGTGAGTGGTTTGAAGTGAAGGTGGACTGTGCCAAAGTTGTGTAATGCCACCATGGTTATTCAACGTGTATGAATGGGGTGCCACGGGAAGTAAATGCGAAGGTGATGGTTAGGGGTTTGGAGATGGATAGTGAGAGTGGAGTAAAATGGGAGATGAATCAGTTGCTGTTTGCCAGTCACACTGCACTTGTGCCTGGGGCCTGGGTCAGAGGAAGGCCCAGCGCAGTGGTGGACTTTGGAAGGGTATGTGGAAGGAGAAAGCTTAAATAGATTTAGACAAATGTAAGGTGATGAGACGTGAAAGAGTGGAGGGTGGCAGTGAGTTGGAGGCAAATGTTACATGAGAGGGGCTGGAGGAAGTGATACATTTTAAGTATTTATGGTCACATACAAAAGAGAAGTAGAACGGGAGTGAGTGGAGAGGAACAGTAGAGAGGGAGAAGCAAATACAGTAAATGTCTTGGGTGGAATGAAAAGTGTCATGCAAATTTGGTATCTAGGTATAAACGCAAGGAGAGGACTGTATGGAGGGGCGATTTTGCCAACGACACTGTATGCCGTGGAAATTTGAAATACAAGAGAGGCAGAAAAAAGGAATTAGTGTTTATTAAATTGGCTAAGAAATATGGTGTGAGTTACGAAGATGGATAGAGTTAGAAATGAGAAGATAAAGTGGAGAGAGGGATTAAAAAGGAGCTGGTAGATATGTTGATGAAAAAATACTGGGATGGGTTGTGCATGTAGCAGATAAAATTAGTGAAGAAAAAATGGTAAAAAGAATGTGAAGTCAGAGGTGGATAAGTGGACTTGAGGGAAGAGATATGATGTGATGTATGAATGAGGTGCCTTGGGTAAAATTAAAAAGGGACTGTCTGCAGACAGGGAAGAGAGAGGGCAAGAGATAGAGTGAATGGAAAGTGGTTGTGAATAGATAATAAAATGATGCAGCCTGAAGGGGCTTCTCCCTTTCTTCTCTGTTTTACTCGTGAGTGGAGAAGTGGAGAGGGTCGCCATGTAATGAAGCGGTAAAAGTAAACTAGCTTTGCCTGTCGGGCCCACTTTGGAGGTGCTGTGTCCCGTTACATTACTTCTCATTCGGGAATTTGGTGGGATACAGGGATGACCCTTCATTCAAAAGAAAAATATAAAAGTTAAAACAATTAGGTGTTGGATGGGCGTGGGACGTGTGGGACGCGGCCAGGAGAGATACATTTACGTCATAGCTTGCTGTGCTTACAGGTTCAAACGTGTGACGCTCTGTAACACGCCTGGCAATGCAGGCAACATGACCCCATGCACAGGCTATGACGGAGTTAGTCACCATTATTCTATTGTGAAATTCATGTACACGCTGAAGTGTAAGTCTGGAACTTGATTTCTTTTATCATTGATCCTTTAATTCATTTGCTGGCTATTTCTCGCGTGCACAAATATAACGAAATAGGGTGGGTGAAGGACAAGTGAATGCTTTGCCTGGCCACCTCCATTATGTGAAGGAAAAGGCCTTCTGGTGTATGTATGCATTTACGGTATTTACCTGTTGATAGTAGGTAAATACTGACCAATACGCTCACGCAAATGCCCGCGTACGTGCATGAGGTGAATGTAAAGAGTGGTGTGGTAAGAATGTTAGGAAAGGGATTAGGATAAGCTATGACTACTGCCTTGTCATACATACATCTTCCAGATAATTTTTTTAGATACAGCATAAAGATAGTGCGAGATTGTAGCGTTATTCCAATAATTCATAAGATTGAAAACATCATTTGGAATATAGGAGAATACTGTCGTATACTACATAAATAGGTCATGGGTACAGATGCATGTGATTGTGTGAATACACGTGGACATACACGTGTGTCTATACTTGCATATATCCAATTTTGTATAATACGTGTAAACACATAAGTACACTTCCATTTACACGCTCACTCATACACATGTAAAATATCAGGTACACATACATAAATACATATCTTA
>NC_134784.1:44136258-44166258 GCF_046742065.1 Oratosquilla oratoria | reverse complement strand
CTTATAAATTTTTGTCAAGATTTTCCATTTCTCTTCTACTGCTGTTTCCTCTTTGTATATCCTTTCCCAGTCTGCTTTTTTAAAAAATCTCATCTTATCAATTTTTTTCCATACATCATTCTTCCCTTTCTATATTCTTAATTTTGTCCCATGTATTTTTCTTCATTTAGTTCCAGTTCAACTAATAGGTGGTCACTTTTACTTAGTGGTATCTTATTTTAGGTTCTGATGTGATTATTAGGTCTAGTCTTCGATGGCTCTTCCTCATTTCTATACCTAGTATTCTCTTGTATCAACTGTGTCATTGTATGTTCTATAATCATATAAAATAGTACATTTCCCCATAGGTCGTCTCCACCCTTCACTGTCATCTCTTCCCAGCAGATTTCTTTACAATTAAAGTCATTCAATATAACTATTCTTCCTCCATCTTCCATTACCTTATTTAGCGTTATCCTTGTGTCTACTAACACATTCTTGTGTTCTCTCTCTTCCCACGAAGCCGTTTTAAGAGGCACATAATTTACCAGAAACTTCGTGCTCTTCTTGTCCCTGTCCTCATTTCCATCATAATCATCTCCACTCTATTCTTTCCATATGTAATATTCCTCACATTTATATCCTTCTTAGTCAGGGACATAACTCCACCACCTTGTTGTGCTTCTCTGTTCTAATCCAATAATTATATACACCATGCCCTACACTGTTGGGTGGTAATGGACCTTTCAATTTTGACTCCACAATTCCCATATGTCAGTTTCTTTTTCCTTCAGGTAATCATTCAGTTCATCCAAGCCTGTTATTAATCTATCTATATTTGAGAAGGACACTTTTAATTTTCTGTTACCTCCATCCTGTTTTCTGTTTCCCTTCTGTTTTTCTCTCCTATGAACTATTTTCTCACTTTCATGTCCACTACTCTTCAATAGAATTTGTCTTTGAATCTATTCTGTTCTCGTTTTTTTTCTTTAGCTTCGATTCTTTTTTGTTTTTCTTCCTCTCTTTCTTCTTTATTCATCTATCTTTTCATCCATATCTGTTTGCACAGATCATTTTCTGTTAGTTTCCCTGTTTTGATAAAATATTCTCTGCTGTCGTTTGTGACCTGAATTTAACCTTGTTTTATTTTTTCGGAGTTCCAATCTTCACCGTCTGTCCGACGTGTGTGTGTGTGTGTGTGTGTGTGTGTGTGTGTGTGTGTGTGTGTGTGTGTGTGTGTGTGTGTGTGTGTGTGTGTGTGTGTGTGTGTGTGTGTGTGTGTGTGTGTGTGTGTGTGTGTGTGTGTGTGTGTGTGTGTGTGTGTGTGTGTGTGTGTGTGTGTGTGTGTTTGTGTGTACTTACCTAATTGTAATATACAGCAAAGGAATACAAACAGGATCCTTTTTTTTTATCAAACCTAGTTCTGAAATCGCTTGAGTTATCTTGTAAATTGTATCAGATGTTGATGCATCTATATAGAAGTTGTGCTCTTTCACATTCTTTAGATTTTTCCATACCCTCTAATTTCTGTCTCAAGCCAAGATAAGTTGAAAAAGGCCCAGATTTTATGTAACCTGGAATTGAATAACCTTGTCCATTTAATTGGTGTTCTAGATTCCTAGGAATGCCTAGTAAACGTTTCAGGTGGGTGTACAAAGATTTATGTGGTGACAATGTTTTGTAACATTTGTGGTCAACGACTTCTTTCATGACCTTTATGGTGGCTCATCACTAAATGATAAGTGATATAATATTCCATATGTTTTTAATAACAAGAAATAAGATTGGGAAGCCTGCTTCATAATTTCAGGCCAGTGTTATATGATTTAGGGTCATTTTGAGGTCAAATTATGGATTTTATTTTCTTACAAAAATTCAACGATTCCTGAAGACATATAGTGTAGCTTTGAGTATTAAATCAGAGATGAGTATTTATTGTGGTTATCTTATATTCTCAAACATTATATTCTACCTTAATAAAATGTCCAAAGAGCATATACTACTTATATACAACAAAATAATGACAAGTTATACCACCAGAGGGCATATTTAGACATCCTTCTGCAGGTACTGACCTCTACAGTGGGTTCCCTGATGATATCATGGTGACCTCACACATCATGTGACAGGGCTTTGTCACAGTGGTGCGTGGTAATAGACTTGACAGTTCAACTGAATAGGTAGGTACTCTGATAATATAAATTATCAATATAATGTCCAGAATGGAGGTGTTAGAAGAACAAATGAATTTTAGCATGTGGGAATGGAGTATTAGGAATGAGGAGAAAAACTTCCAGTTTCCAGTGTGAATAAAATGGACTTTAACAGCAGTAGTGTATTTTAAGTTTTACAAATGAATCCAATATTTTGCCAGTGATAATGCCCTTATTCAGCAATATCACTAAGAAGAGGCTGAGGCAAGAGCCAAGGTTAACAGCAAGGATCGTACCATCACTCGTCAGAGCCTTTCTCTTGTTATTGATCCACTACAGCCTGAATCACATCCAGATGGTCAACTCATGAACATTGTCACAGAGCAAATAGCTTCTTCAAATGTTACTTGTCAAAACTGTGGCCATAGGTAAATCGATGATGACACACTTCAAGCCTGGGTGGCCTCAATCCTTTTATAACAAGATATCAAAAGGCACTATAATAATAGGTACGCAGAAGAAACACATCTCAGTTGCAGAGCAAAAAGTGTACGACCAGGAGCTAATATATGTTAATACATACACTAGTCTGTTGACTAGTGGACGCGAGATTGGCTTCAAATCAGTCCTTTCAACCGGGCTTGCTGTATATTCTCCTTTCATGCTTGATGGACATGGGATTATGAGAAGTGGCCAAAAATCAGAACTTAAGAAGGCTTTGCAAGTTTTGGTTTCAAAGTGGGGTGCAGCATCTGGAGGCACCATTGTAGTTAACGTCTCTGCCATACTTTAGACATTGAATTGGCCAACTGATGTGCTCCGCACAAATGTGAATGCCTTCACAGAGTATGTGACACGTACCTTGGAATATGGCAATGCAGTGTTTATATTTGATAGTTTTTATGCACTCAGTCACAAAATCTTACATTCGAGCTGCCAGACAACGAGAACAAGGGACAAGTAGGGTACATTTGCTATCAGAGGACATGCTCCTCCACCTAGGAAGGTTATCCTAGGAGTAATCCAGGATAAGATACAACTCAACAAGATGCTTGCAAATGCCCTGTTGGATATTTCATCAATGATAATTCATCATCACACACATACCATAGCTGGTGTGGAAAATGTTCCCATTGAGATACATTATAAAAAACAATTTTAAAGAGTCGATCTGGAATCAGAACAGGAAGAGGCTGATGGAATCGTTGTTCAAAATGCAATTTTGGCTGCACTACAAGCTAAAAATGTGCGAGTAATTTCTGATGACATAGATGTGTTTGTTAGGTTAGTACATTTTTATCATGCAATGTCTTTCACCACATCTCTGATAATGTCACCGCCATCAAAGAACATCTGCTATTGATATCTAGGCCACAAGTGCCAAACATTCTATTGTTGCTCCTGACCTACTTGCCATTCATGCCATATCAAGAATCGACAATGTGGTATCATATTTTGGAATAGGAAAAGGAAAGGCACTGAAAGTCTCAAAAAAGGTCTCACTATCGTTACTGGGGAACTCTTCAGCAAACATATCAGATCTCTTGGCTCAGCGTATTTCCTTTGTGTGTACCTGCTATGGAGAAGTTGTTGTTAATAGTAGTCAATTCACAAAAGCGAGGATTAAGATGTGGAGGAAGAAAACTGCCAGTGGCTTAACAAAGTTAGCAGCTTTGCCTCCTATTATAGTGCCATCAGTTACTAAATTTGCACCAGATGAAATTCTGAAACTTATTCGATGTGGCTGCAAAACAGGTGGCAAAAGGGCAAACTGCCTATGTTCCAGTATTGGATGCACAATGTTCTGCGAATGTGAAGGGGACTTTGATTAACTTTAACCCTCTAACAGTTGGACATGTTAGTCCTGATGGTGATGATAACAAAGAGTGGTAAGTACATGTAGTAAGACTAACTCTAGTCAATCTTGAAATTTATGCCAATGATTAACGTTTGGACTACAATCAGTAGGGAATGTAGCCTTTATAATGTAATAGTTTACGGTGTTTGAACTTTTGTAAAATTGCATACTACATGAATCTGAATCTCAACATTCCTATTCTATGACCGCACCTAAATTAAAATAGATTGTTTTATCAGCCACATTTATCACTTGATTTATTTGGTATAACATGAAAACATATGAGGTAATATGAATCTGAATTTGATTTCTATTGCTTGTTCAGACCTTTCCCGATTACATACTCCTTTTTAGTGCATATACAGCTCAGTTTTTAATTATATAATAATTATTTTGACCTAAAAATGACCCTAACCCATATGGCATTAATGTTTTAGTGATGAGCACTATAAAGGTCATGAAAAAGGTCACTGACTCCAAACAGGGGTAATAAAAAACTGCCTCTGCCTGAATTTTTCGATACCTAACTGAAATGCTCACTAGACACCCCTAGGAATCTAGAACATCAATAAACTGGACCAATTCATTCAATATCGGGTTCTGATACAATTTAACCAGACAAAGAGATCTCTGTCAGTTTGATCTATTTCCGTTAAATAACCTAAATAATGTAAAGTCACCTATTTTTTCAATGATGGCAGGTGTGTTCGTGTGTGTGTGCGTTTGTATATGTATTTGTGCGTGTATGTGTGTGTGTGTGTGTGTGTGTGTGTGTGTGTATTTGTGTGTGTTTGTAAGTTTGCGTTTTTGCGTGTCTGTTGAGGGTGGTGTTTGTAGGTGCGAGTGACTTTTTAACCCCCTTTTTCCATAATTTAGCCACCAGTCACATTTCATAGTTTCGTAGTTGCCAGAAGTTAGCATTTACAAATGTGGGCTGAGTTTTTGATTACGGCATTTTTGTTTTGATGATGGAAAAGGCGCAGCAGATCTAGACAAAAATACCGTATATTCTTGCCGAATAGAAAAAAAAACAAAACAAGAAAATTCTTGAATGCTTGATTGGTGAAAAAGACATCAAAATGCGTTTCAAGGGACCAAAGTGTTATTTAACGGGAACAAAGGGACTCGGTGAAGGTCTATTCGATACCAAAAAGTGACGCGACTCCTTATCACGAGAAGGAAGTGACATTTAGTGTGACGGCATTTGGTGACTAACGGTCCGTGTAGAGTGAGTCATTCCGGCAGTTGGTTATTGTTTGCAGTGAAACGTTCATTTAACATGCATTAGTTCAGGTAATATGTGCTGTCATGACAACGGTGGAAACGGACTGAGACGCGTATGTAGTAATAGGAGAGTTGGCTTTGCACAAGAAAAAGTAAGAGTATTTAGAATATTAACTGGGCTTGCTGTACTGGCATATGACTGAAATAGCTGGAACATGCTCATCTAAAGAGTGTAAGAGTAATGTGTAGAAGAAAGACAAAAGAAAAAGCTGGCAATCATTGTACGATTAACCGTATGCCTATATTCCACTTATATATATCCTGGCTACCTCCAAGCGATTTTACTCAGCCAAGAGAAATTGTAAAGGTCAGAGTGTGAGGCCAGATTCGATTAACCCTTAGTCGTCTGTATTCAGCTATCTTACTATTGAAAGCCGACTAATCGTGTTGAAAGAAGTTTCATGGATCTTCGCAAAAGTTGACACTTGCATTCAGAATACCAAAACTAGAAAATTATTAGACTATGAGAAAAGTACGTTACTTTGTATCACCTTTTAGTTTCGATGTTAGGGTTGGGTCCAAGTGCATGTTTATACTTGGGGTTAAGTACAGATTCGTGTACCTGTGCCCGGAGATAAAAAAAATCAAAGGTACTTGTACTTGGACACAAAGTACTTGAAATGTATGAAGTATATTCAAGTACAAACAAATACATTGTATTTAATGAAAGGTTATACACTATATAGATTCTAGCGAACTTTGTGATGATACTATTGGCTACATTGAGTGATGATGTTATGATGCATTACAAATTTGTGAGTTTTTTTTATTACACAAGTACTTGTTCTTAAGTACAATAACATGTACTTGGACTTAAGTAGGCCTACTTAGCAAAATGACTGTACTTGTACTTGAAAAATATCCAGATACTTGGAATTGGACTTATGTACAGTACACTCTACCCTGTCCAATTTAGCTACATGCATTTTACAGGACCGTCATGCGCGCTGCCAGACGTATGATGTCATTCAACTTGTCTTATGTAAATAGATTCAAAAAAGTTGGAACCACGAATTGTATTAGTATTGCCCTAGATTTTTTATTGTAGTGGAATTTATTAGACGGATTGGATATCAATATCTATTTTGGCTGCCATCAAATTATTTTATTCAGCCGAGGAAAACCCCTGTAGACTAGGGACCAATATAATGTACACCGCAGGAGAAAAGTGTCAGCAAAGTAGATAGATATGGAACTATCTACATTGTATAGGATTAGGAGGGAAAGAGGGAAAAACGCTAAGAAACAAAGAACGTATACGGTGCATCGAACAGAGAAGTAGATGAGAAACGACGATACCACTTCTATGCGCCGCCCCCTCGCCAGCGGGCCCAACCACCACTCTTTGCCAGAAATGCAACAGGTGATGACGTCATCATCTCCTAACTGCGATTGCGTCACATAGCTGCACCATCGCATTACTCTGCACCTTCAGAGGAGGCTAGAACCGGAACTAGTGCTGAATTCAATTTTCATGCTCTATTTGAGAGTGATAGCTTATGTCGGCTGAATGTACAACTTATATAGGCTCACCGTTTAGAAGTGACGTCTTGCAACTAAAGGAAAATCCCCTCCATCTCAGACAGATTTGTTCACATACAAAAAATAAGTTTGGAAATGAATGTCAATTAAGACAGTGGCATTATAACAGACGCATAAAAACATATCAGATTCAAACCCCTGTGATTCATTTATGGAAAATATTCTTTCGCAATCCCACTCCATTTAAAGCGTTGACCGAATTAAAGCATGATAAACTACTAGAGAGAATGTATATATATATATATATATATATATATATTATATATATATATATAGATATATATATATATATATATATATATATATATGAAAATAATATACACACAATTGAACAAAGTGAGAAGAAAAGCATCTTCCCCTTAATAATTGAATGATCAATTGATAATCTAATTGTATCTTTGATACGTTTCGTTGATTCTTTTCAACTTATTTCTTGTCACTTTCATATATATTTAATAATCTGCCTCTTGTACATATCGGTATATATATATATATATATATATATATATATATATATACATATATATATACACATATGTATATATATATATATACACATATGTATATATGTGTATATATATATATATATATATATATATGTGTGTGTGTGTGTGTGTGTGTGTGTGTGTGATTTTTTTTTTATTTTTTTTTTGGGTGATGGAAGTAAATCGAAGATGCTCTCGGAATAAATTATATTCTTACGTTACGACCACTTTGATTTTCTTCAGAGAATTGTATACAGAAGGTTTTACATGTCACATTTTATATCATTCCTAAGGGGCCTCTCGGTCAGGTCACAGCGTCCGGGTGGTGAGCTTTTGTCCGGTGTCTCAACGAGTCTAATATAAGGACACTTGCTACCATCGATAAGCAGATATCCCTCTCTTCTATTAGTGTTTTCTTTGACGTTTATATATGCAGCTTCAGTTGTTTTTCATGTCTTCTTTTCATGACCCTTTCTGAGGACTTTGGCCTCTTTCCAATGGGGAAGGTGGCCAAATTTGTCTACTTGCTGAACTAAGGAATTGGATGTTCTGTGTGCTCTAAGGTCATTTTTATGTTCAGATATACGTTTGTCTAAACCTCGGCTCGACTCACCGAAATAGGAGGCTGAGCACCCCTTACAAGGAATCTCATAAACAACACTTAACTCATTGATAGGACTTTTTTCTTGTCTTTTCACAATTCTCGCTATTTTGTTAGAGGAGACTATGGCTGTTTTGAGTCCACTTTTCATTAGGAGACGATCGATGTTTTCGGTGTTAAGCGCGTTGGGAACGGTTATGTATGTGTACTTCTCACTCTCGGCTTTGTGGGCATTTGTCCTATTTTGGATTTCGCTGACTTTGTTCCTCATCCTGAGATTAGGCCACTAGTGTACCTCAGTTCTTTGAAGTGAAATTTGTAGTATATAGGAAACCTACGAACAGAGATGATTTTGTCCATTATTTTTCAGGTGAAAACAGGAGGGTGAAAACAGGAGTTCTGATTGGTTTCTTCCTTCGAACTTACAGATTTGTAGTAGCATATATTTAGAAGATGGGCTCAATTATATTACGAAAACGTTCAAAGAACTGAGCTACCCTAGAGGCCTAATTTGCAGGATGAGGAACAAAGCCAGAGAAATCCACAATAGGACAAATGCCCACAAAGCCGAGAGTGAGAAGAAGTACACATACATAACCGTTCCCAACGCGCTTAACACCGAAAACATCGATCGTCTCTTAATGAAAAGTGGACTCAAAACAGCCATAGTCTCGTCTCCTCTAACAAAATAGCGAGAATTGTGAAAAGACAAGAAAAAAGTCCCATCAATGAGTTAAGTGTTGTTTATGAGATTCCTTGTAAGAGGTGCTCAGCCTCCTATTTCGGTGAGTCGAGCCGAGGTTTAGACAAACGTATATCTGAACATAAAAATGACCTTAGAGCACACAGGACGTCCAACTCATTAGACTCGTTGAGACACCGGACAAAAGCTCACCACCCGGGCGCTGTGACCTGACCGAGGCCCCTCAGGAATGATATAAAATGTGACATGTTAAACCTTCTGTATACAACTCTCTGAAGAAGACTAAAGTGGTCGTAACGTAAGAATATAGTTTATTCCGAGAGCATCTTCGTTTTACTTCCACCACCCAAAGATATATATATATATATATATATATATATATATTTATTTACATATATATATACATATATATATGTATGTATATATATATATATATATATATATATATTTACATATATATATACATATATATATATATGTATTATATATTATATATATATACATATATATATATACATTATATGTATATATATATATGTATATATATATATGATATATATTACAATAGTAGGGTAGCAGGTCCTCTTTCAGGCAAATATGATTAAACTTTGAAGCAGCTTCTGCATTCACGAGTTTCTTGCTGACATGTTCAACTTTTCTAATACTAGAACGTTGAATATCGTTGAGTTGTCTTATTATGTGTCCAAACTTCATTTGGAATGGATGTAAAGACAGTACTAACTTCTTAATTTTACTTGTAGAGCTTTCGGCTGACTTTAGGCATCTTCAGTACAAATTGAGTGCAAAGAGTAAAGGTGACAATATATACAAAAACATATGGAACGTTAGGAGAGACGGGGATTCGTACAGTCACTCAGGAGACAGGATCTGAAGCTCCGCCCACTGGGTCAACGGTGAACCTATGCCTGCGATCTATATACTTAGAAGTAGGAATGATAAATTGGTCAGGATTTTGTTTGTTCATGGTGGGATTTTGTCTTTTAGTGTGAAGTGCTTCTAAGATGAGAAGGCGCCTGTAGTTTGATTCCTTTTGTAGAATGATGGTTCCTTCTTCCAGATGCTTCCTTGTGACTGGGGATTGATGTGTGTCAATGTGTTGTTTTATGGCTCCATTAGAGAGGTGAAGGGTGAGGCGTCTTGACAGTTTTGTTGTAGTCGACCCTATGTACTTATCATTAAGGGTTTCACAGTTCCCTTTTTTACATGTGTATTCGTACACAAGGTGGCTACGTTGGAATACCGGGGTTCGCTGGCTAGGGCTATTCTTAAGGAGGAGATGGGACGTTTTCCTATTCTGGTACCAAATGTTTAGGTGGATTTTGTCGTCACTGTTGGAGGGTCTGACGTTTTTTCCGATGAGTTTCCTGATGGCGTCCTCGTCTGCTCTATATTGAGAGGACATAGTGTTCTTGTAAAATATAGTGATCTTTTGCCCTATTTGAATGTTGTCGGTCGGGGGTCAGTACCATCTGTCTAGGTGTGTGTTGATGACATTTTGTACCTCTTTGTTTGAGAAACCGTTGTTGATCAGGACTTGTGTGATCCTGTCTAGCTCGGCGTGGGTACGGTTCCAATCACTGCAGTGCGACAGGTCTCTGCTGACGTAAGCATCTATGGTGGACTTACGGTATCGCGATGGGCATTCACTATTCCCGTTTAAGCAAAGACCAGGGTTGGATGGTTTGGAGTAGACTCCGGTCTTGAAACCTTGAGAACTGGCTTCGATCTTAACGTCCAGGAAAGGGAGTTGTCCGTTGACGCTGATCTCTGTGGTGAAATTTAGGCCAGAAACACGCTGTAAGGTAGTCTTTAGGTCTTCTAACTCCCTTTGGTCACTTACGAGGACGAAAATATCGTCCACGTATCAAGTATATATACTGTAAGAAGCTTACGGGTGGTGCTGAAAACCTCTCTCTCCACCATGCCCATGAAAAAATTAGCAAAAAGGACACCTAGAGGTGAGCCCATCGCGTCACCGTCAATTTGTCTGTAAAGTTGTCCCCTGGGGCAGTAGAAAGGGGCCTCTTTGGTGTAGATTTCCAATAATTGGCGTAATAGATTTTTGGGGATTTTTAATTTGGAGGTTTCGCCCTCAGGGTAGACTTCTTGTAGAATGTAATTAATGGTCCTATCTACATCTCGATGTTGAGAGCCTCTTCACAAATATAGATGTAGATTGGACCATTAATATGCATATACACATACATATAACAGGGGCTTTTCCCCCTTACAAGGGAGGTAGCCAAAGTCTGAAATCATAAGTCCACTCCCACCCATTTCATCCCCACCCACTCCACTCCCATTTACCACCCTTCTACGTTTATACCCGTTTTTGTCAAATATTTATCTATTATTGGTGAAGTTTCTGAACCTGGTACTGATACAAAATTGGTAGTAGTTTTATCATTTCTCTCTTTCAGGACACTACGAATCTGTAGCAAAGAATACCTAAAAGAACTTGATTATATTATGAAAACCTTTGACAAACTTGGATACCCAGAGGGAGTGATGAGGAGATTAAAAAGAAAAGCAGCTCAGAGTCCAATCGTAGCTTTTTTTCCTTGTTTTTCCGTCAAACGGGACTGTCGCCTAAGTAAGTTATTTTTTCTGAGTTTAATTGTTGGACAAGTTACCTTTTGATTTTTAATGTCGCGTGGTGGCTGGGCTTTTAACTTAAACCTTATTTGTAAATTTTATTAGTATACTCATTTATTAAAATTCGTTGCAATAAATGTAAATACCATAAGTTTAAATAAATAAATTCATAATTGTTTCTGTCATATCATTCGTTCCTGGAGATTTAACTTTATTAGTATACTCATTTATTAAAATTAGTTACAATAAATGTGAATACAACAAGTTTAAATAAATCCATTTATATTTTTTCTGTCATATCATTCGTTCCTGGATATTTAACTTTTTACAAATACCTTTAAGTCACTACCGTGTATGCCAAGGAGACTTTTATGACAGTGACGTTTGTGACAACTTCTATGACTATGGCAATATATATATACACACACACACACACACACACACACACACACACACACACACACACATATATATATATATATATATATATATATATATATATATATAAACACACACGTATGTATATATATGTGTGTGTGTAGTGGGCGTGTATGGAATATATTATGTTTTGATTTTATATAATGTATTGTATTTATAACACTACGTAAATATTTACAATTATGTATAATTGTACGCAACCATCTAGCGAATTCCTGCTCATGGATTTGTTTTTACCGCGCGATTGAGCGTTCCCACGCGGTGTGAAAGTAGTATTGTCACAGCTTTGCTTGAAGGCACACGATCTACACGTTTACACAATCATTTAGATTGTGTAAACGTGTTATAACTTTAATTAACCCAGCATTATATTAAATGGTAGCGGCGGTTAAAATTTAATTTTGTGAGACAATTTAGTGACTATTTTATAGTGCACAAGTGAACTATATAATTCCCGGATGTGTCGGCGCGTATTTTCTTTTCTTTTCTTACTCCACTAAATTTTACAGCTAGGTTCAGGTAAACGCTATGCGATCGCAAATAACAAACTATTGTGGAAGTAAAAGAAGGGAAATTGTGGACTGCAGTTTTTTCATGATTGTGCACGTGGATGTTGTCAGATGAGTATTGAGTTCCGAGTCCTTGTGGGATTCCATTAGCTGTCGTGTATTATGTAACCATAATTAAACACCACATATCGGAACAACACCTATGGAAAACTACACCGCAACATACACACAAACATACATACACACACACACCCTTAACCTCTTTCTTCACGTGACCAAACCGTGAAATATCCCCGATTCCTAAGAACACCTTTTACTCATACATACTATTTTACGTAATTTAGATGAATAACCATAATAATTAAATAACCAGAAATAACTATACATTCTTATAATGACAATTATTGTAAAATAAAATAATATCCAAAACTTGTATCACCAAAATAAAATGTAAACTATTTATAACCTGCAAACTCCCCAAAATGCCCCTGTCAGCATTTTTTGGTGCAAATCACCAAGAGAGAGAGGAGCTGGCAGTCTTTAGGTGGAGAGCAGACCGGGAAAGTCTGCAGTTGTAATCTTGGCTGATAGACTTTTTGGTTAAGAGGTCTTGTGGTCTTTGATTTATCCATCTAAGGATGATTACATTTTGCTTGTCCGCCAGTATGCGTTTGTGTCTTTTGTGTGTTATATTTCATTATATGTATGTTCTTTGTCTATTGCCGTATTTTACGTTCCCTTGTGTTTGTATGTTCCATGCCACGAATGATGTTTCCTCGGTAAGGGTATTGAGAGGTAGTGGTCGAACTATGTAGTGGGCGTGATAAAATAGATTATGTTTATAATATATAATATGTACAAATATGCATCACTGTATGGAACTATCTAGCAGGTTCCTGCAAATGGATTTGTATTCCCGCGTGTAGAAAGGTTTGGATCCACACTTTGGAGGCTATGTGAGTAACTGAGAGATGTGTGGGAGATGGTAAAGGATAGAGAAGAGGTAGGAGTGGAAGAGGAATGGGGGTGTTTCAAGGAAGGAGTGACAAGGTGTGCAAAGATGGTATGTGAAAAAAAGGAGGATGGGAAGGAATAGAAGGAAGAGCAGTGAGTGGTGGGATGATGAAGTGAAAAAGGTAGTAGAAGAGAAGAAGCGAACATTCAAGGAATTATTACAAAGTAGGACGAGAGAAACATATGAGAGGTACAAAGAAAAAAGAGAAGTAAAACATTTGATAAAAAAGGCAAAAAGGAGAGATGTAAAATGAGGGAGGAGTATGACAGAAAATTTGGAAGTGATAGATAGTTGTTTTGGAAGGAAGCTAAAAGAGAAAGAGGGGTGAGTCAAATAGAGAAGAAAAGATAAAAGGCAAAGATGGACAGATGTTAACGGAAGAGGATGAGGCAAGGAGAAGATGGGCAGAGTATTTTGACTGCTGTTGAATGTGGAGGAGGGTAGAAGGGATTAATGGCAGCAGTGGGAGGTGCCAAGAAAATGACAGAGTTGAGAGATGAAAATGGAGGAGAAATAAGAAAAGATGAGATGCAAGTAAGGCACCTGGGTTAGATGGGTGCCATGCGGAGTGTCTGGAGAAAGTACAGTAATAGTGGACTGGCTAGTGATGTTGTTTAATGGGTGTCTAATGGAGGGTAGAGTGGCAGAGGACTGGAGAAGTGCCTTGTAGTTCAGCTTTACAAGGCAAAAAGGGACAAATGTGAGTGTATTAGTCTCAGAGGGACCAACTTGTTTAGTGCAGTCGCAGATATATTGGATTGGGGGAAACTGTTAAGGGCAGTCAAAAGTTTTTACAAAAGTAGTAAAACTTGTGTTAGAATTGGAAATGGAGAGAGCGAGTGGTTTGAGGTAAAGGTGGGACTGCGTCAGAGATGTGCCATGTCGCCATGGCTGTTGAATGTATACATGGATGGGGTGGTGCGGGAACTAAAGGCGAGGGTAATTGGCAGGGGACTGGAGATTGTTAAAGAAGATGGAGAAAAGTTTGTGAGCCATTTGTTGTTTCCTGACGGCACTCCGCTTGTGGAAGGACAGAGGGTGTATTAGTGACGGAGTTTGGGAAACTATGCGATAGGAGAAAGTTGACAGTAAATGTATATAAAAATAAGGTGATGAGATGTACAAGGGAAGAGGATGGCATTAAGTTGGAAGTAAGTCTAAAAGGAGAGAGGCTGGACGAAGTGGATAGCTTTAGGTATTTGGGGTCGCATGTTGCAGGACAAAGAGTGGAGGTAAACTGTAGATTGAGAAGAGCGAGTAAATGCCTTTGGGGATTAAAATATCATGAGAAATAGGCATCTGGGAATGAATGCAAAAAGAAGATTGTATGAAGGCGTGATTGTGCCAATGACACTGTATAGGGCAGAGACTTGGAACTTACGAAAGGTAGAGAGGAAAAGTTTAAATGTCTGAGAAGTATGGTAGGGGTTACAAGAGTGAGAAACGAGGAGGTGAGGAAGAGAGCTGGGGTGGAAAATGGGATGGCAGATAGAACTGATGAAAGAGTATTGGGATGATTTGGACATATAGAAAGGATGAATGAAAAAAGACTAGCAAAAGAAGTGTGGAAGTCAGAGCTGGATCGGGTGAACTTGAGGGCACGACCGAGAATGAGATGGATAGATGTGGTGAAAGGGGCATTGGGGAAAAGGGGAAAGTCTGTTGAGCCAGGAAGGGAGAAGACAGGAGATAGGGATAGGTGGAGAATGGCTGTGCATGCTGTGATGTAAGGGAGGGGCCAGGGGTTGGTAGATAGAAGGGAAAGGTTATATGTAAATGATATTTTGACACAGCCCGAAGGAATCTCTCCCTGTCTTCTCTTTTTCTGCATGAGAGGACAGGGAGAGGGGGTCGCCGGTTAAGTGAAGCGACCTTGCTGTGGATGTATTGTGTCTTGCTACATTGCTTCTGACCCAGGGCAGTGGGCGGAATACAGAGATGACCTGTCATCTATGAGGAGCTAAGATGAGAGGGAGGAAAGTTTGGTGGATGGAAGTGGAATGGGATAGAGTAAGTGGGTGCTTTTTGATTTGGCTACGGGTGCTTGAGCTGGTATTTGAAGCGTTTTCGAGGGGCTACTCTGACACGTTTGGCCTGGCAAAGTTCTCCGGAGAATACGGTTTTGGGCATTCGCATATCCTCCATTCGTGGTAGGTGTCCTGCCTAGCGCAACTGTCTAATCAGTATCATAGTCTCAACGCTGAGGATGTTCGCTCGTTCCAAGACTTCGTTACTTGTTACGTAGTCTTGCCACTTGATGTCCATAATTGAACGAAGTCAGCGTTGGTGAAAATGTTCCAGCAATCGCACGTATTTCTTGTACAGAACCCAGGCTTCTGAACCATAAAGGAAAAGGGTGACAACTGCAGCTCTGTGCACTAATATTTTTGGTCACAAGCACAACTAGTGTTTCTTCCACACACGCTTCTGCAAGTACCCAAAGGAGCTGCCGGCCTTGGTGAGGCGGTTGTCCACATCCTTGGCTACTGTAGCATCGTTGGAGATAATGTTTCCAGGTATGTGAAATACTCAGTTGTGTTGAGTGCTGTTCCTTCAATGGTGATGCATGGAGGACGGTAGGTTTCCTTCGATGGTTTCTGGTGCAGCACTTTCGTTTTTGTCAAACTGATCGTGAGGCCGAAAGCCTTTGCTGCGTCAGTAAATCTGTTGACGACAACCCGAAGGAATTTCTCACTGTGTGCAAGAAGTGCGCAGCCATATGCGAAGAGAAGTTCAGTGATTAGTTCCTCCAGTGTCTTCGTGCGGGCCAGAAGTCTTCGGAGGTTGGAGACTCTTTCATCAGTCCGGAACTGTATGTAGATCCCCTCTGTGAGATCCTCCTTGGAAATTGTCGCAAGTTCCTTTTCCCCCTCTCAAAACCAGAGATTCTTCTGCCTTTTTAAATTCTTGTAGGGCCTTCCAGAGTAGTACAGAGTACCGTGTCGAGGGAGAGCAACTGGTTCACCCCATCACCAGCGAGGAAGACGAAGCAGACCGCCAGCTGGGAGGACACCACAGCTATCCGCGGGAGATGTGAGAGCGTCTTCGGCTCCCTCACATAACAATTGATTATATTTGTGTCCCGGGTGATTTTTATTTTCGTTGGTTTGGTTGCTGTCCAAAGGGGGCTACACACTTGAGTTGTCATCTTATGACACGTTCGCATCAATTTTTCCCTCTTGTCATTTTCATATTGTGGGAGCGTTGGTTGTTTGTTGACGGGGGGAGGGGTTGTAGTGAGTTGATTGCGCTGTGTTCCTTTGCCCTTCGTGTGTAACAAGACTGCCTAGCGATGCAAGCCCCGCCCTCACGCTACGCAAGCTGAGTCAAGTAGTTGCTACTCTGTGAGATGATTGGCCGAGACCATGCCAGCGACCCAAGCGCGGGTCGCTCGGGTCGGTGGTGCATTACACTCGAGAGAGCACGCATGCAGGTCAGACACCACGAACGTAGCATCTCCACTTCTGTAAACTAGGTAACTCGACCTCTTAGTTCGCACATGACCATTACACTCCACTACAAAAACATATAGTCTAAATAAAGAAGACACAGAGCCCGTGCTTGTATTTAGCCTCACCCGCGACCACACTTTAATATATATATATATATATATATATATATATATATATATATATATATATATATATATGTATACACACGCACACACACACATACATATATACACATAATATTTGTACACACATATATTTGTATATTTATACACATTTACATATATGTATATATCATACACACACACACATGTAGGTTGTGGTACTATATTTGGAATTGGTGGTGAAAGAAACTCGGGCGGAGTTCTTGGCTTTATTATTCCAAGTTAAGTTCTAACTACAAAATACACGGCAAGCTCCTAGCAAAGCTCGAAGGGTTGCTAAAAATATATTCTATGTATATATTTACAAAGGTTGCCAATCATGGAATAAGGAGGCTACTGCCATATGAATTGAAGGAAAGTCTGGAAGGCTGGGTCACTTTGGTTAAGGCGTCGACCGATAGCGTGAAGTTGCTGACCAGGTGGCTGACCCGAAATGCAAGGAGGCCATTGGTCAAAGTAGAGGGCTTGACCTGAGATGCAGCGAGGGCTATTGTTCAAGGTAGAGGGCTTGACGCGAGATGCAGAGAATCTATTGTTCGTCAAACGGGCGTTGTCGGAAAGGTCGATTAGCTTGGGCACTGAACAATGCACAGCCCCTTGAGAGTTGGTAGTCTTCGTCGACAGTACCACGTTGCAGCATATGAGTGCGTGCGTGCGTGTGCTCGCTAGTGATCGAAGGGAGATACAACTACGAAGAATACGAGATGTAAACACACACACACACACACACACACACACACACACACACACACACACACACACACACACACACACACACACACACACATCTATATATATATATATCTATATATATATATATATATATATATATATATATATATATATACCAACTTCCTCCTTATAAGGGAGGTAGCAAGTCAAAGGCACTTACCAATCCTCCCAAACCGTCAAAGACACGTACCTACTCCCACTCAGACCATAAATTGAGGGAATAATAATAGTGATAATAATAATAATAGTAATAATAATGATAATAATAATAATAATAATAATAATAATAATAATAATAATAATAATAATAATAATAATAATAATAATAATAATAATAATAATAATAATAATAATAATAATAATAATAATAATAATAATGATAATTAACGTTACCATGACCTGGGTGAAGGCGTGTGGCTGAGTATTAATTGTGGTGATGTAATCTAACCTGACCATGCTCCCAAACCGTAAATTGACTAATAAAGAAAAACTTTACCATGACCTGAGTGACGGTGGAACACTTCGGGCCTTAATTGGTCAGTGTGTGTGCGTGTGTGTTGCGTGCGTGATTCATCATGGTTTTCGATCATGAGTTGGACTTCTGATCGACAGCTATTTCCATCCTAAGAGAGAGATAAGGGCTCATGTATGACCAATCAATGGGTAATGCTATGACCTTACACGCACACCCAACTCCCCGTCCACGAGTTGGAGTAACGACTAGCAGCGTTACTGAAATTATTTAATCCCTGGGCGAGATTTGTACCCGGACCGTCGTAGTGACGGTCGGGAACTCTACCATTGCGCCATCGTGTGTATGTGTGTGTGGATTCTACACTTGATCCTACATGTTCATACATAATGTATATATACCGTATATACAAAAATACCCCATGCTACTACATTTCAACTCCCATCCAGCACTACAGGAGGTTGTCTATTCTTGAATCTAGAACTACGTAGTTTTAATACGACCCCTCTGCTCACAACTTTAGAACAGTGTTTAATCATAACCCACTATCTTAATTGCAACCGACCCTCAAAATAGCAAGTACGTGTAGCTGTTGAAAGAAACGGCCTGGGTCTGTAAATAAAGCTCGAGATATCACGTGGTGGCCTCCCTACACGGCAGTTCGCTGCTGCACTGTGTACTACGCCGCAGTTCACTTGTCTCTACTGGTCCCGCACGTGTGTGCGTACGTACATACACACATGCCCACACTTCCACTCTTCCAGCTGGTGGGAGCCGCGCACGTTTACACGAACCCATAAGACCAGCTGGTGAGTGCTTCTCTCGAACGTTAAGCAGATGTACAATCACTCAGTGGATATATATATACATACAGTTGCGGACATAAGAACATGACACACCTTAATATAGGGATGTGCGTATGTAGCATAAACATACTCATAACGCTGGTCACGAAATAATCCTTGTCGGACGACTTTGATGAATCCTTCACGCTCAAATTATTTTGCTCTGGCGAACGCCAAACGGTTTTATTTAGCAAGGAAATATCGGCGTATGGGTTAATAGAACGGACCATGTTTCCCTTGCAGTATACTACAAGCACACGGATACGTTAGAGTTACCACATACCACCAGCAACCAATACGACACTGCTGAGTTGCAGCTGTACAATCAGCTGATTATGAGTCCCGAGCAGCCATATGGAAACAATCAGCTGGTGAACGTCCTCAGAACATAAACAACTTTGCGACCGGCTCTCACAAGCGAGCATAAATACACGTGGACAGCCATGTTGTCAGCTGTTGGAAGACCATGGTGTTGGGACGGGTTTGACTGGCTTGGGCTTGGCTGTGCTCGAGTAGGGTTGGCTGGGAGGGGTAGGTTGGTTGGTTGGGGTCGGAGGGACGCGCCGTGCTCGTGTTGCCAAGCGGTGAACGATAGGTTATCTACTGGGACCTGCAGCCAGGAAGCCTGGGCTCTGGGGGGTAGTTTGGACAGGGGCTTGTAAGCAAGATTTGTTTTCAATTTTGTGTACGGAGTAAGAACATTTTAGCGTCAATACCATCAGTTAGATTGCTTAGGTGTTTGGATGCCAGTGCAGAGTACGAGAAGTTTAATGAAATTTTAAAATTTCTGCACTTTTTGGGATGATTCAATTGACAGAAGCAGAGATGTTAAGTTGACCTGATAATTCACTGGAAACAGTACAGAAGAGAATGACCAAAATTATACATTGACTCAGAAATTTGTCATACGAGAACAATTACTATTCTCTAGATTAGGAAGACGAAGAGTGCCGGGTGATGTAATAGAGGTATTCAAGTGGATAAAGGGATTTAACAAGGGTGGTGCAGACAAGGTCATCATAAGAGAGCAGGGCAGGACTCGCAGTAATGGATTAAATTGGACAATTTTAGATTTAAGAAGGAATTAGACAAGGACTGATTTACCAATAGTGGTTAACAAATGGAACAGACTTAGCAACCATGTGGTGAACACTGAAACTATGGGTTGTTTTCAGAGATGGTTAGATAACTTTATGGATGGGGATAATAGGTGGTAATGGTCACGGAACTGCCTAGTGTAGGCCTTATGGTCTCTTGCAGTCTCCCTCATTCTTATGTTCTTATGATTACCGGAAATGCTGCCGAGTAATGGAGGAAGCAGCTGCTTTGGTTTTTGTCGGTGAACCAGTGGGTGATGCGTCCAAAGCATCAGAGGAAGTATAGAGGACGTGGGAGGGAGATTGCATAAGCTTCGGTGGTCGAACACCTTCTTACCATTGTTGTCAGGGTAGACCCGTAAGGGGAGCAGTGATAGCGTCTGTCTGTTAAAGGAATATGATTTCCTGTTCGCATCTCTCACTGATTAAACGCTGTCATTAACTATTGTAGCTTTTGCCATTGTAATCCACTGAATAATCAGTGTTAAATATATAGTACTTCTAATGACGTACCTAGCTAATAATTCAACCTAAAACGAATAGAATTTATATTATTCTTGAACTATCATTCAAATTAGGTCTTACACTTTTGATATGTCTTCATATTGTCCTCCAATTATATAGGATTAAACGTACAGGGCTGGCATTATTGTCCTCCCCTGGCTGAATTATTTTTAATTTCTTGCCTGACTGAATTTGTCCACTTTCAGCTTCATGACACCTTGATGTATGCTTTTCGAATGAGGCATTATTGTCTCAGACTAAAAAACAATGTAGTTCTACATTACAGTCCATGAAAACTAGTTGAGCGAATTTCTAGCTTTTGAATTTAAATGAAAATTCTTGTACACTAGTATTTCAACATTAAACATTTGTTAGGTACAGGATTGCTATGTAATGCTTCTCATGCTTACGGAAGCTCTGTAATGAATATCTGGAAGGCGCACAGTGATATAATTGATCTCGATTTCAATTCTGTATTTTGATTTTCTCTCTCTCTCTCTCTCTCTCTCTCTCTCTCTCTCTCTCTCTCTCTCTCTCTCTATATATATATATATATATATATATATATACATACATGAAAGTATATATATATATATATATATATATATATATGTATATAAATATATATATATATATATATATATATATATAATATATATATATATACATATATTCTTTGTTATAATATATTTCAACATTTCTTTTGGGGGCAACGTGATATTACGCTTAGTAATTTCAGCAATTCATCTCTCCTACTAATAGCGCTTTTTCATTTTTGAAAAATGTCCATGCATTCGCAACCACCTACATAAATGGATATTCATAACCTGTGTACAATTATAATCGGAGTGGTGAAACTAGATCAAATACGAAATACACTACAAAGTATCTTTCTTCCTAATTAACCATACCTAAATAGGTTTGATATTCATTTAGCATCAGTCTCAACATTGATGCAGTTGTCCATCTAATTACGTTCAGTTTAGGTTATTGTGTCATTGAAAAATAAGTGGTGATACGAATAGTTATACAACTAGATGAAATATTATGAAAAGCCTAGCTGTGTTGTATCCTTACACACGATCCATTTCTCAAAGATCTATTTTTCAGTATCGCAGAACTTCTCACGACCCCTGAGTGAATAAATATCCTCAAAAAAAACAGAAGCCACAGAGCCTTACTTAAGCATGTTAAAATCCCTCTAGCTCTAGTGCACATTAAGGCACTTAATGGTCCATTAGAAACGTTTCACACGATCACGTTTCCCAACCTTCTCAAACTGATCTCAAAAGGAAACAGATTAGGTAATTAGTGCACTCGCAGCCGAACGAAATGAACTTTATATGTTAGAAAACGTTAGTCCTCCTTGTTTCATTCTCAACGATACCATAAAAAACTTTCCTTTGATGAGAAGTATTCAAAATATTAGTCACTCGCACAAATGAAGCAATGAAACTCTAACATATCCATATATCATGCCTAAAGAAAAATGACCATATTCACTCGTAACACAACTATACATAACATTCACATATGATTAAAGAAAAATGTATCTACCTATCTATAATCTATATAACATGGAGCACTTCCCCCTTATAAGGGAGGTATCCAGGCAAGGCACACCCTCACTACCATTCAATGTTTCCCCCTAATCTTAGCTCCTCGTAAATGAAGGGTCATCTCTGACAGCGGGCAGGTGCCCAAAGCCCGGGTCGAGAGTAATGCAGCAAGATACAGTACATCCACGGCAGGGTTGCTTGATTTACATAGCGACCCTCTATCTTCATCCTCTCATGCGGAAAATAGAGGAGACATGGAGAAATCTCCTCTGGCTGCGTCAAAATATCGATAGCAAGCGTTTTCATTTGTGTGTTGGTATTAAGCGGGAAAGAGCTAAAAACACAGTGTACATTAGTATTCTAAATTTTGGAAAGAAAATATTTGGTGAACTTAGACTACTAAACAGCGCACAATTCAGAGTGATTATTTTTTATATACTTTCGTTTTTAACCGTCAAATAAAAACTCCCGACTTATTCTTTGCATTGTTATCAGAGTTTGGAAATTTCACCATAGCTTTCTGTTTATTATTTCTATTGTGTTCCTTGTTTTGTTGTTAGTGATTGATCAATTTGATTTTTGCATTTGTGTTAACTGTAACTGTTATGTTGACTGTCTTCAGAATGCTTGCGGGTTCGCAAGCATTCTGAAGACAGTCAAACATAAACAGTTACAGTTAACATAAATGCAAAAATCAAATTGATCATGTAGAACTTGTGGGCGTGACTTTTTAAGCACTTTTTTCATTCTTCTTCTTGCAGGTATTGTAGATTAGAAGAGTTTTGAGGAAAGTAGACGATTCTTGTCCCAAATTTGATGGAAAGCGTCATATATTACAGGAATCGTCGGAAACTATCATCGAACATTCCAGCACGCGCCTGTCCGCCGATTCCCCACTCGTGGACCTTTGCTCCTATTTCAGGAATCTGATGAAAATTAGTTAGTCACAAGAAAAAAGGAGTCAGAAAAACTAATGTGAAAGAATTTGATCCAGTGACAAGTTTTAAAGAATAATTTTCCTTTACAGCTCGTCACTTTGCTTTTACCCACATTTACTTTCAACTTCCTCGCTTACCTTCCCAAACTCAGCCACTAACTACCTTAGACCATACCTTGACCCTACCACAAGGGCAGTGTCATCTGCAAACAACAACTGGCTCACCTCCCGCCTCCCTCCACCATCTCTGACCAACTACAATCCCCTTCCGATTACCCCCGTATTTCTTCCCACACAAACCCCATCCATGTGCACATTGAACAGCCAATACGACGTGACACAACCCTGACGCGACCTCACTTCCATCTCATATAACTCGCTTTCTCCACTCCCAATCCATACACAAGCTATACTACTTTCGTAAAAAAAAAAAAAAATCTTGACTGCCCTTAACACCTTCCTTCAATTTCATATATATATGTATATATATATATATATATATATATATATATACAGTATATATATATATATATATAATATATATATATATATATATATATGCAAAACTTCCTACAGTGCCTTCCTGTCATAAGCCTTTTCCAAATCCATAAAGGCCTAAAAAAAAAAAAAAAAAAAAAAAAAAAAAAAAAATTACCTTTTGCCAAAAAATTTTTTAAAAAATGTATTACAAAGGACATTTAATCCACGCACCCTGTACAATCATCCTTGCCAAATATTCCATCTGCTCCTCTCCTAGTCCTTTCAATTTAGACACTCCTCTAAGCCTTTCCTACTACGCTCAACATACTGATACCTCTATAACTACTACATTCGCGTTTGTTCCTTTTTCCTTTGCAAAGTGAAACTATGCACGCATTCCTTTCTTAGACACATATAAAATAACCTCACTATCCAATCCACTATTGCCGTACCTCCCCTTTTCAGACACTTTAGATGACACCCATCCAATCCAGGTGCTTTATCTACTTTCATAATTTTCAAAGCTTCTTGAACCTCATCTTTTCCTGTGTTTTTTTTTTTAATTTCCCTCACCCAGTCGTTTTCTTAGCTCCTCCCACTTTACATCTGCTCTCCTCGTTGCTTCCTTTATCTTACGTTTTGCTTTTTTTTTTCTTGTGCCTCCAATATGCTTCTCGAGTCCTATTTTACAGCCAATTCACATATGATCGCTTCTTCTCTTCTACTATATTCACCTCATCATCCCACCACTCACTACCCTTCCTTTCTGTTCCCTCTCATTCTCTTCGTTCCACATACCTTCTTGGTACACCTCTTTGCTTCCTCTTTGCAATAAACACAATCCTCCTGTACTCCCATCTCTACTTACGATGAACATTTGCTTTTGTGAAGGAAATCCTCCCTCGACAACGGTGGGTCGTGCGTCTTATTCTCCAAGGCAAACTATGTTTTGCTTCTTGTGTGGCACTTCAAAGAAGTAAAGCCACTTCTCGTCATCAGTCACCACGTCTGTGGTGCGTCTTTGACCTTCAGGACCGAATTCAGAGAGAATTCCGAAGCATACTGAACTCTTCTCTTTTTTCGTCGTCTGACAGGAGATGCGGCACCCATCGAGAACAAACTTTCCGACCTAAGAACTTCATTCTACCTGTAGAGAGTTCAAGATCATCACTATTTAGAGCAATTGCTGTGTGTCGATGTTCGTGGATCATTCGTCTGACAGCAGCAATGTTTTCCTCGGTCCATGACGTGGAAGGACATCCAGTTCATGGGTCATCTTCAAATGACTCTTTCCCATTCTTAAAAGACGAAACACATTTTTCTACTGTGCGATATGAAGGACAATGTCCACCTATTGTTTGGTTCAGGTCAGCTTGAATCTGTCTTGCATCCTCGCTGAGTTTCATCCTCATGAAAACTTAGAATCTCCCTTCAATTCTGTGTGGCGAGGCCATTTTCAGGCAGAGCATAGGAGTAGTTTATGTTCATTTTCCTGGCAAATTATTAAACAGCAGTCAACATGTGTCTCCTGAGTTCCATTTTGTCCCAATAGATGATGCACCACACTGTCACAGTTGTCACCTCATTCCAAAGATGCTGGGTCTTTTTTGAGACATAGTTGCCAAAACTTTTTGAACACTCCTCGTGTGTGTGTGTGTGTATATATATATATATATATATATATATATATATATATATATATATATATATAATATATATATACAGGGTAACACAGATAAACGGGAACTTTTGAAAAAACAATAAAAAAAAGGAAAAAAAATTGACAACAATTGAACCACTACAACTTGTTTTTTAAGAGACAGTAATTCAAATGATCAATGTTTGAAAATTACGTCCTGTAGATGGCGTCCTTCTGTACGTATGCATTCTTCCAATCTGCTGTTGAGGTTCCCTATTGCTCGCTGCAATATCTCAGCTGGGATACCGCGAATTTCGTCTTGAATTCTTTGTTTCAATTCATCCATTGCCCTTGGCCAAGTCATGTAGACCCGACTCTTCAGATAGCCCCACAAGAAAAAATCACAAACGGACAAATCCGGTGATCTTGGGGGCTAGGGAACGTCACCGAATCTTGAGATGACACGGTTACCGAACCATTCTCGCACAGCTGCTATTGATTGCCTTGCAGTGTGCGATGTCGCACCATCCTGTTGAAACCAGGTTTCGTGAAGTTGTGGAAAATTGTTCAATGCAGATACAACAAAAGGTTGCAACGTTTCAACATACCTATCCGAAGTGACAGTCACTGTGTTTCTCTGTTCATTTTCGAAAAAGTAAGGTCCGATGACCCCGTGTGACGAAACTGCACACCATACTGTCACCTTGCTGACGTGTAAATTGCGTTCATGAACTTCTTTAGGGTTGTTGTCTGCCCAGTAACGATAGTTCTGCTTGTTCACATAGCCTGTGAGATAAAAATGGGCTTTACCTGACATCCACAGCTTGTCCAGAAATTCATTGTCCTCGTTTGTTTGTCATAATTTGCTGACAGAATTGTTGTTGTTGGATTTCTTATATACTTTTTTTCAAATGTTCCCGTTTTTCTGTCACCCTATATGTATATATATATACATACATATATATACATACATATATATACATACATATATATATATATATATATATATATATATATATATATATGTGTGCAAAATAACCACAGGAGAAGGGAAACTTGTGGACAGTAAGTACTTTCGTATATTACATCTTCAGACTAAGAAAAAATAAATAAAGTAATAGACGAAAGTACATACTGTCTACAAGTCTCCCTTCTCCTGTGGTTAATTTGCATATTTGTATCACGGTGATGTGATTGCTTGCATATATATATATATATATATATATATATATATGTGTATGAATATATATACAGTATATATGTATATATATGTATGTATATATATATATATATATATATGTATACATATATACATATGTACAATTATATAATACTGCATATATGTTTGCATGTATGTGTGTGTGTGTGTGTGTGTGTGTGTGTGTGTGTGTGTACTGTATATATAAGTGCCGTGTCCGAGTATGCTGGGATAAACGTGTGAACGGATTATACGAGCATGCTGTCAAGTGCAGATGTTAATTTTGGATTTGTTTGTGCGTCATTAATGATAAGAGAATATCTTATTACAAGAGGCATTCGAAAATGGTCTAGAATAATGTCACTACCGGGTATACCCACGTGTCATGACGGAACAACAGTCTTGTTTATCTTAGCGTTGTGTAAACTTATCTGGAATGTACACTATTGTTATTTGTAATTTATGTTACTGTAAATATATCTACGGTGATATATTCAACAATATATACTGAATCTCTGGAGATCCAACAGGGATTTGCTGGCACAGTATGTATGGCCCACCTGTAGAAGAAACGCGGAAAAGTTTCCATGTCCTCAGTACGACTCAAACATCCACGACGGTCCAAGAACACAAAGAAAAGATAAGTCCAGCGTCGCTTTTCGACCTAGAGATCTTAGGCTAAGGCGGGACGTGTTATAAATATGTGTAGTTAATGGGTCATTATACAGGCATGCTGTCAATTATATGTTAACTGGTTTTGATAGTGCCTAATTATCGATTCTTGAATGTTCCATTAATTGCACGAATATTCTTGTGATTACGAGACGCAGTCCAGAATATTCCAGAATGACGTCACTCCTGCTTCATGACGGAACGAGTCCTGTTGATCCCAGCGTTGAATAAGATTATCTGGAATGTACGTCATCGTTACTTGTAATTTTTGCTTCTGTAGATATATCTACAATAATATACTAACAGTATTTATTGAACCCTTGAAGATACAACAGGTACCATTCAACACTAGTACAGTGTTAGCGAAAACAACTACAGGATTAGAATAATGTTAAAGTTATGTAAAACAAACAACAATTTAAACGGTGGATATACACAATTGGATAATAACTTAAACGTAGAACAGATCAAGCTGGTTCGCGTGTGTTGAGTCGACAGTGCTCCGATGGCACAGTTGCCAAGCCGCAGACACCGAAATCCACATTATGAAAATTAGATGAAACATTGCATATGGAGGATATGGGTCGTTCAGCGATGTAAAGGAACGTATCGACAGGACATGGTAATGTATCACAATAATTTCACGGTGCAGAATAGAGTTAACCGGACTTTGTTCACTAGGCTGTCACCATTTATCATATTGTCCTTACGATGAGGGATAACAAAAATTAATGTCAATAATGAGTTAACATCGATTAAATATTACTTATAACTACACGGTAGGTCACTAAACCTTCGCACATCTGACCTTAAAGGACCTACTGGTGGGCGTCACGGATTCAGGGCACAATGGTCAGCTATTGTCGATATAGCACATACCATGTTATGTTGTTGTGCGTCTCCAATCAACAGGATAATCATATATATATACATGGGTTGTTTAGAGATTCTAAACTTATTAGGTAATAATTATAATGGAGTACCGGCGGTTATATTCCATTCCCCTGAAGTTTTGACTGAAGCCGCCTTGAAGTGCTGAAGGAATAGCGAAAGCCGAGATTGAATGTTTGGATGCTTGAAGTTATTCCTTCCATTATTGACACAGTTGAGATGAATCTGCAATGAACCCCCCGAGGGACGATGCAGCCTCTGTACCTCATTACAGTGATATTTATTACAGACGGTCAAAACCTGTGGTAAATGGAACAAATAAGAACATATTATCTTTCATAGAAACAATGACTACTTAGTTAATCACAAACAATATCAAATACAATTAAACGATAGTACTAGACACGGTCTTAGCAGGTACTGGGTTTTTGGTCTCCAGATCTTCAAGAATGACCAGCCTCCATCTCTGATTCTTTAACTAGCTCGCGGATGTGTCAACGGTTCTTTTCGGTGCCAACATCTGTCATACGAGACGAAGGTTAGTCCTCGGGGATAGAAGATTATTTCCACTGGACAGGCGGTCACTGAGCGAGGAACATCAACAGAAGCACGAATAGTGGGAGTGGCGGGAATACAACAAAAAGAAAATGTAATTGGCGAGAGAGAATTGGGACTGTGCAAGGAGCCGCGCGAGTGTGGTTGCTACATTGATTAAGCTTCGTTCTAAGCTCTGAGCTCGTTTTTTTGAATTACGGCCGGAGTTTGCATGGGAATGATCATGTTTGGTGAACTACAAATAAGCTTTGGCAAATAGAAGAGAAAAATAAAAAAAGAAGAAGAAGAACCCTAGCTGACCCTATCACGCAGGCAGAGTAGGGGGTTAATGACTGGCACCAGCCACCCTAACCTCAAAGGCACCCTTGAACTTGCGCCAACCAGCTTCTGGCGTTTTTTTTTTTTTTAACTATTTGTCTATACTATCTTTCGCAAAGAATCCATATTGAAGGTAGCTATTGAACATCAAGGGGCATTGCCACGCAGTGGATCCTTAGAGGCATTGCAAGGCCGAATCAGTAAGTGTAGGCCACCTTTTCCATTGGGATAGGGCAACTAGTGTTGGATATTGTCGCTGATAGGAATAGGGTTAGGACCCACAATGGGAAGGGAGAGGCCATGAGTAAGATGAGGTAATGTGTCTAACTGGAAACTTCCTGAAGGGAATTAAACGCTCTCTAAAAAGACGAAGAGCGCAGGATGATTTTAATAGAAGTATTCAAATGGCGGTCCCAGGGGGTTTAACAAGGACGATACGATCATCACACTAAGACAGCATGGGCAGGACTCGTAGTAATGCATTTTGGAATTGTACACCCCCCAATTTAGGTTGTAAGAAGGGAAAATAGGGGGCCAAAAGAACTCTGGTTTAGCAACAGGGTGGTCGCCGAATGGAATAGGCCCACTTAGTAACCATGTGGCCCGTGAGCACTGACACAATTGGTTGGCTTTAAAGTGCTCTCTACTCACCACTGCCGGCTTGCTAATCAAAGGGTGCTTGTTTATACCCGAGGAATATCGGCGCGCCCGCGCGCAGTACAGCGCTCGCACTCTCTTAGTACTGTATCAAATCCAACAATAGCTAAATAAATTACACTATTTTTTTCTGCAGGCCACCCGCTTAGAATTTGACAATCGCTGATCGCCTATCCCCAGAACGTCATCTGCTTCAGCCATTTTCGTAAAACCTACCCGGGGCAAACCATCTGCTTACGCAATGACCTTATTCGAACTGTGTTTCCTCCCTCATTGGCATCCTCATTGTTGGTTTGACTGAATATTGACCACGTTTCGCAGTGGACACAGTCTATTTAATATAAATTTTTAGAAATACGTGAAAATTCGTAAAAAGTAACAGCTGATTGGGAAACACACGATTGGGAAGAAAAGAATAGGAGGAGACAAGAGGCGGAGAACAATATTATATTATTAATATAGAAACTCAGAGAGCAACAGGCAGGAGAAGAAAGTTTATGAACTCGCCCAGCCAACAATGATATTACCCACGTACGAGAACAATCAACACGGAGAGACTAAATGATGGGGTCTCGATTTCCCATTACAATGCATACTAAATGGCCCTTTTCTAAAGCTATTATGCATCAACAAATGATAAGAGATACT